>NC_072797.1:134772500-134905000 GCF_028583425.1 Eublepharis macularius
ACTACAATGCCAAGACCACGGCAAGACAGCCCGGAAAACCCCCAACAACCATCGTTCTCCGGCCGTGAAAGCCTTCGACAATACAACCATGGAAGGCCTCTGCGGGGGAAGGAGGGGCTCCTCCCTCCCCCTCAAGCTGACTCCCATGTCAAAATAGCAAGGAAGGAGGGTTTCCCCATTTTTCGTGTTCCACGTGGAGTATTCTGTGCACTTGCAGCAGTAAAAACAGGGAAGGGAACTCGGGGAAATGGCTTGAAGGGGGAAGGAGGAGCCCCTTCTTCTCCCATAGAGGTGTTCTGATGCCATTTGGACTCTCTATTATTTTTTTTACTACCATTTTCTTTTAAACTGCTGTATGGCTGTAGAAACCTGAGCTTCTGAACACATTTTCAAACCCAGCCCCAACTCTTTAAAAATCTGTATGTCTAGTTTGGACCCATCTTTCATGCTGATTTTTACCTTTCCCTGCCCATATGATGCCCATATGATGTAACAGTCTGTCATTTGGGAGTGTGTCCCTTGTAAAGCATCATTCTTATTTAGCATTTTGGGGTGACGTATCCTTCCCTTTCCCTAAACATGTTTCTCCTTGATCTTCTTGATCCAAGATTGTCCAATAAGCTTCCTAGTACAGCTGGGAATTGAACAGGGCTGGCAGCAGCATACTGTAAGGAAGGCTGGATGCTACTGTCCAGTGCTTCTGTTGGGACCCACTGCTGCTAACTCCTACCATGCACCTTCTCTGCCATCTGTCTACATGCCCTTCCCCATCACTGGGAAAGGGCATGTGGATGGTACACAGTGGCAACACTCCTGGTGGCCATGGCAACAGCACTTCCAGCTGCATGCACCAGCCAATGCCGTTGGGAAAAGGGTGCAGTGGTTCAGAAACTGAACATGGTGGGTGGGAAGGCTTATGAGTGGGAGAAGGATGCACAGGCAGGTGAGATGAATATAGGAGAGGGTGGAAAGGAAGGCATGGGGGGGCAGTGGGGGGCCAATGGGGACCACAGGCACTCTCTGCCTAGGACCCTCCAAACCTAGAGCTTGAACCTGAGTGTTCAAATTCTACACCACTCTTGCACCACTGCTGAGAATGGCTTTTAAAAAAATAAATAATTGTCACTGTATATGCATTAGTGTCCTTCAGGTTCCAGGCATGTCACCTGGATCTCCAAAATTTCTTTCTGTGTGCCAATATGCATCTTTTTAAGCACAGTTGCCTGCCACTGGTACTGCTTCCCTCCCACCTGTTCTGTAAACACCTGGCCACACAGGTAAATATTGTTGCATGTTTTGAATTGCAGCTCTGCTATAATAAGTACAATTGGATCCACTGTGAAATTAAACGTAGGCATTTAAACTGTGAAATTAAACGTAGGAAATTAATACAGTAGGCATTAGTTCTGAATAGAGATGGGCATGACAGCAATACGAACTAAAAAAAGCCACGAACAGCCCAATCTGCTGTTTGCGAACAAGCTGTTCGTGAGGCCCCATTCTAAAGGAACAGGTGGTCATTGCAAGCCTCATTTGTTGCTGTTCGTTGCTGTTCGTCAAGCTAATGTTCGGGGGGGGGGGGGTTCTGTTCGTGCCCATGTCCAGTTCTGAATACAGGAAAGTGTTACAGGCATTTGAATACAAGCAATAAGGAATCAATGCAGGATGCATTATTGCATATCAAACAAAGGAAGCATAAAATGGGTCAAGAAGAGTTTTGTATAACGTAATAATTGTATAATGGGCAGGGGATGTAGGAGTGCAAACGTGCAAGCGTATCCCTAGTTACCTGTGAGATGCCTAAGAATGTGCTATGTTACCAGCTTCCAGCAGGCAGCCTGGGTCTACAGGGAAGCTCTGCCCATGTGCATCTTGCAGACTCTGTACTTTGCTTTATTTCTGCCTCACTTCCTGATCCCACTTAATTACTCTGTGCCTATTCCACTAAGCCCTGGTTGCCTGGACTCTTCTTAGAACTCCTATCTGCTTGGCTCCTTAACTACACATCGGCCACACCCCTTAGGGCTTAGTCATTAGGGAAGACCCACACAGGGAGTCCTGACTGCTGTGTTTCCTGATCACCGAAGGCTCTGACCCTGCAGGGAGATGCTGGATATCTTCAAGGTATAACACTAACATTAGGGAAGGGCAGCGTTAACTAGCCCAACATTTGTTTGGTGTGCAGAAAGTGAAATACCACAGTGTACAATTTCACTGAAGGTTCATATTTTCATGGGTATATCAATTAATTTGTTAGTAGTAGTTTTGCAACATATCCACTATACAGATTATATTTCAACAGCAATAATGTTATAATCTTCTTACAGCTGAACTCAATGGGAACAACAAACAATGATAGATTTAATTAATAAATAGATTCCATTCATATAAATAACAGTTTTCCAAAAGTTATGCACTGAGACCCAAAGTATAAATATAACAAGCTTTTCAGATTTATTTTCTCGTTTTGTGTTTCTTCATCAAATAGGACTTCTCGTAATGTGCCACAAAAAGAACTATAATGTAGAATGGAATTAAACAATCAACAGCAACACAAACATTAGCCTTATACATCGCCATTATACCTACTTGTGTATATCAAAATCAAGTCTTATGCTAATTATCTTACTAGATACCACTTTTCATTCAGAGTGTTTTACAACAGGTGCATTGTAATCTGCTCTCAACCAAGGCCGAATAAAATTACTGGCAACAATCTTTTCAAGCAAACGGCAACATCATGTAGTTTAAACTTTAAATGGCATAACAAGAGGGTTCTTTACAATCATACACATTGAAACGGAAACTTACCAAGAATTTTACACAAACATTCAATGACAAGAGCCCCCAGTTTAGCAACAATTTAATGGACCACAATTTCCTACTGCATCAGAATGCTGGTGCAGGCTCTCTTACATTAGGAGTGAAACACTGCCATTTAAATGCACATCGAGCCACAATCTCAGAGTGTCATTTAAAGTACAGAGTATCACTTTCCATTAGAGGGATTACTTTAAATGAAAGATGATCATTCATAGTCACTATTAAGTCCATGTGGAATATAAGACCTCAGTTTATATATGCATTGAGCCTCTAATCTTAATAATTTTCTCTGAACATCTGTTAGGTTAGGTTATATGTGTGAGGTATAAACTTTTGTATAACAAAAAACTTTAACTCATCCTCACCATGCCCCTTAGTCATAAAATGTTGATCTAATGGTGACTCAGTATATCTGTTTTTAATACTTGGGTGATGCTATATAATCCTGTTATGGATAGCTCTCATACTCATGCCGATGTACAGAAGTCCACCAGGGCAAAAAATACCATTAATTACTAGACATGGGCACGAACCGCATTACGAACGGAAAAAACCCACGATGTTGGTCTGTTCGGGAATAAGCCATTTGTGAGGCTCCATTCTAAACAAACAAGTGGTCATTGCAAGCCTCATGTGTTGCCTTTGTCAGCCGTTCATCAAGCCAGACAGTTTGGGGCCTTTCAATCAATTCCCCTGGCAACGCAGGGACTGAACTCTGTCTGAACTCCTTCTGGCTTTCCTTTTGGCTTTAACCCTTCAAAGTAGCTTCCACCAGAGAGTCCTGTTTTTGCCACTGTGAAGAGAAAAGGACAACAAAGGGAAGGGCCCATGGATCATGCCTTTCCTGGGGTGCAATCTCTCTGAAACTTGGGGGGGGGGGGCTTTGGAGGACAGTGAGGACTATGTCCTCTGCAAATTTGGTGGGTATTGGACATTGGGAAGGTCAGTTTGTAACCCCTCAAAGTAACTTCCACCAGAGAGTCCCATTTTTGCCACTGTGAAGAGAAAATGACAACAAAGGGAAGGGCCCATGGATCGTGCCTTTCCCGGGGTGCAATCTCTCTGAAACTTTGGGGGGTCTTCAGAGGACAGTGAGGACTATGTCCCCTGCAAATTTGGTGGGTATTGGACATTGGGAAGGTCAGTTTGTAACCCCTCAAAGTAGCTGCCTTCCAACAGGCAGTTCCATTTTTGCCACTGGGAACAGAAAATGACAACAAAGGGAGGGACACATAGGTCATGCCTTTTCCGGGGTGTAATCTCTCTGAAACTTGAGGGGTCTTCGGAGGACAGTAAGGACTATGTCCCCTGCAAATTTGTTGGGTATTGGACATTGGGAAGATCAGTTTGTGGGGTGTTTAAAGGGTCATGCCCCTTGCACGTGGCAGGAAAGGGCCCTTTAAACTATCAGCTGGCAGGCAGCAGGGGGAAATTCCCCCTGCCACCTGCCTGCTGATAGTTTAAAGGTATCTTTAAGGAGCCACGAACAACAAACAATGAACATGTTTGTGAACAGAGTCATGTTCGTTACTGTTTGTTGTTCATTGTTTGTGGATGGCAACGAACAACAAACAGCTTGTTTCGGGTTTTTTTTCCATTCGTGCCCATGTCTATTAATTACTTGTTTGGGGCCACAGTTAGTACATTGAGATAGATTTATCTCATGGCCACCAGCAGGGTATTGAAACTTATCAATTTCTAACCATTTCTAACACAAGCGGGCACACTGAACACCAGCTAACAAGTATGTATTATGGCGATGTATAAGGCTAATGTTTGTGTTACTGTTGATTGTTTAATTCCATTCACCATTATGGTTCCTTTTGTGGCACATTATGAGAAGCCCTATCTGATGAAGAAACATGAAACAAGAAAAAACATCTGGAAAACTCATTATAGCTATACTTTGGGACTCACTGCATAACTTTTGGAAAATATTATATGAATGAAATTCATTTATTAATTAAATCTATCATTGTTTGTTGTTCTTGACTTCAGCTGAAAATAGATTATAACATTATTGCTGTTGAAATATAATCTTAATAGTGGATATGTTGTAAAACTACTACTAACAAATTAATTGATATACCCATGAAAATATGGACCTTTAGTGAAATTGCACTTCAGTGTTTTTTATTGCCATTTGATTTTCAACTGTGTTCTTATTTATAGTAATTCAGTGGTGAGCAGAAAGTGCCAGGTTCTATCCCCGGCATCTCCAGTTGAAAGAACCAGGAGTAGGCGATGTGAAGGATCTCTGCCTGAGACCCCGGAGAGCCACTGCTGGTCAGGGTAGATAGTACTGACCTTGAAATAACAATGATCTGATTGAATATAAGGCAGCTTCATTCTACGTTGAACGTATCCAGCCCTGGGCCTAGCAGACATACTTATTTTCTATCAGTTCTGTTCAAGTTACCGAAAACACTTTTTAAAGTACAGCCTCAACACTCTTCTCCTGCCCCTCCCGCCAGTTCCTTCCATGTTGGCTCCCTGCATGATAATCAAGGGTCTCATTTCTTCTTAATTCATGGCCCTATTTTAAAGAAACATATCCAGTAGTTAAATGAAGGTATCAGTTTCTGGTTTGTACATATTTTTCTACTCAACAGGGAATAAAGGAAGACTTGGGAGGACAGGAGCTAAAAATCCTAAGCCTATTTCTAGGTATCCTGCTGTCTTATTCTTCCAGCCTATGATGACTCAGGCTTCTGAGTAACCTTTTGTGGAGAAATGTAAGAATATAGAGAAAGTAGGCCAATCTAGCCCTAACAGTTTGGCTTCTTGGGGGGGGGGGGCGTATTTTTGATGTTTACTTGAAAAACATTTGGAACCAATAACAGCAACCATGGCTACTATTACTGATTTATTTAGAAAATGTATATCTACCCCTTCAGAGAACTGCTAGAAGTAGAACACAAAATAAAACAAGATTGAAAACATAAAAACCATTAAAATTAACATGTGGGAATTCAGGGAACTTTGTAAGTCTATCGGTACAATGTTCTATTGATACAACAATATTCTAGTGATAAATGCCGATATTAAAATATTGCAAAAGCCCTGGTAGCCCAATGGAGGGGGATGTGGCCAGCCACTTCCTGAGGATTGGATCAAGGAAGCTGTGAGGAAACCTGCCATATGGAAGGCCTATGGCTGCTGTGTTTAATCTGCAGCCATACCAGCAACAGAAAAACCAGAAGATCCTGTCCCTGTGTGGAGGACACGGTAGCGAAATATTCAAATGTGATCCCCACCTATAGTCTAAAATAGAACAGTTCCAGGAATAACGTGTTGAGTATTTAGTTACTGACTTTATTTATACTCTGCCTTTCTCACTGAGACTCAAGATGGATTACAATATTTAGTAATGCAACAGGAACAGTATAAGATACATAATAATTAGCATAAGATTGGATTTTAAAAAGTTAGGAAACAATGTAATAAAATGCGTAATGATGCTAAATGCTAAAACTAGATTACATAAATTAGAAAATGATGCACTAAATACAAGTAATGCATACAACAAACAGTGCCATAAACTACTGTCTTTGTCACTGTATTAAAGCATCTTCCTGAACAATTCCAATCTCTAAACAGCCCTGTTCCTTTATAAGAATATCCTCTGGGACTTGTATATCAGAGATTATACTCCATGTCTTCATGAACTTTACATATCCAGGGTTATTCTATAGTTTAGCCTAGAAAATCATCATTTAAAATAATTCCTTGAATTGTTGTTCCAGTGCTGGGAAATATTCCTTCTTCTCTTGAGACCTGGCACTCTTTCCCACAAAGATGATTTGTTGAAGCAGTTAGAATCTTAATTGCTTTCAGTCAAATAAGACCCAGAAGTCCATTTATCTAGAACATGGAAAAGGAACTTTGTGGCTGCCGATAAATTTAGAGAGGGGGAAATGTTGGTTCCGTTAATGGCTCCTGATGTCACAGCCCACAGTAGATTGATGGGAAGTGTGCCAAGGACCTGGCAATTTCTACCAGATGATTAACTTTCAATGAAAACTTTAATACTATGACAAGATAGGCTGTTTTAATTGTTGACAAATTTTAACTTTTTAGTTGAAAAGGCAGTATATGAGTATTGCAAATAAAAGAACAGTAAAGAATCCAGTAGCACCTTTAAGACTAACCAATTTTATTGTAGCATAAGCTTTCGAGAGTCACTGCTGTGACTGGAATTCGTTGCCACAGGAGGTGGTGGCAGCTACAAGCATTGCCAGCTTCAAGAGGGGACTGGACAAATATATGGAGCAGAGGTCCATCAGTGGCTATTAGCCACAGGAGATAGATGGTATTCTCTTTGTGGGGAGGTGGTGCTCTGTTGTCTTGGTGCTGGAAGGAAGGCAGTGGGAGGGCTTCTGGTGTCCTGGCCTCACTGACAGTCCTTTAGATGGCACTGGATTTCTAGCCACTGTGTGTGACAGAATGTTGGACTGGATGGGCCACTGGCCTGATCCAACATGGCTTTGCTTATGTTCTTATGTTCTTATGCTGTCTTTGTCATTTTCCTACTACAGACTAACACAGCTAACTCCTCTGGAAATAAAGGAATGGGGTGGATAATTGCAGTCATGGCCAGGAGATTGTCCATTTGTTTGTTTATCTGTTTGATGGTAAGAGCAGATTGCTATATCTGCATTTATAAATATTACCGGTGCTTCCCAACAACTATCACTTTATTGTCTTTGTTATGGCTCTGCTCCCTCAAAGAATGAGTCCTCCTGAATCTGCTGGGACTACCGTCTAAAGGAGAACTCTCTGAACTAGGCTCTAGACATCAAATCAGCCTGGGATTGGCAGCTCAGACCTTTTGGTTGAGAAGTCTGAATGGACTCAGCTACATCCAAAAGCTGCCTGCTTTCTTAGCAAGTCCTCTTTAAAGGAGACAGAGAGCACAGTCTGAGGCTGTTAAATGGTGCCATGATGCACAGGTCCAAGCTCAAGTGCTCCTTGTAAATTTACACAAGGGATGGGTGGGAATTCAGTAGTCAACAGGCCCTTTTGGGGAACATAATGACTGTGGGCCTTTTGGGAGAAACAACCGCTTTCCCTTGGAGCTGTCCTAGGTCCTGAATTTCTTTGCAGTATTTTTTTTTATTTTGAGAAGGACATAAATATTCTGGGATATTTGTATCCCCAATACTGGTTAGGTATTCGATTCCTCAGAATTCTGAAAATATTCATATCCATTATTCCTTATGGGGAATCTTTCTGGGTGGCTGGAGTGGATGTCCTTTAAGCAAACAATACCAAAATTGCAGCAGGGATACCACTGCCTGTCCATGGAAGTCCCCAAAGTTCCACATATGTTGAATCAATGGATCCAATTCTATGGGCCCTCAAACAAGATGCCCCCACAGCTATCATACTTGTCTCCATTATTTCCTATCCCATGCTTTCTCCAGGGCGAGCCAAACATACAAAGGCCAAACATACAAAGGCAACCACTGGAGCCAAACATACAAAGGCAACCACTGGACCCAAACCTCCAAGTCCAAACAGAATCAACAAGACCAACAGTACCAATCTCAAACCACAGAACCCCAGAGGAACAAACTGAAGCAAGTGACACCAATGCAAACCCAACAGAAGTAGTATCAGATCACAGGAGCCAGGCAATTCTATTTTCCTATGAGGGCTGCCTTCTTCCCCCTTCTCTCCTGTTGCCCAGGAAACCTGCAAAAAGAAAAAAGTTTTGGAGCTTTAAAACAAAGCCCCTGGTATTCCTGAATATTTATGGAAATATTTGATCAGGATATCGGAATTGCTGAGAATCCCAAATATCGATCTGACATCTGAATATACCCCAGCTGTGTCTGAGCACATGTCCCTACTGCTGTCAGGAACCTGATTCCTTTCATCAAGAGTGGCCTGCCAAAGGCATTACATGCTTAGCAGCCTGTAGCATGGGTGTAATACAATAATTTTGTTCCATACTTTGTCTGTATCACTTGTTGAGGGATCTGTCAAGTCCCTCTCCAAAGGCTCTGTTTATATGATTGGTAAGGCATCAGTGCTTTCCCCATCTTTCACTCACTATCTCTAACATCTTTAGATATCTGTCACTTCAACATCACTAATGTATATCCCTCTTCCTATCCCTTCTGCCTTGTTTTGCTATTTCCCCCTCCTTTTCTTCTCCTGTGATCTTGCTCTCCAAGTACAGAGGCTCACCTGTCATGTTCATGCTCTTGGATCTGAGTGTCTGATAACCCGCTTGCCTTCATCCTGGTAATGAACAAGTTACCTAGCTTATGTTTTTGTATTTATGTTTCATGTATTTTATCTCATCTCCTCCCTCCCAAGTGCCTCTAAATCAGCCCCTCATTTTTTGCCACAGTTGTATCACTTATGTGTCTCCTGACAATAGCTCAGTGTTTTCAGTCACTTTGGTACCCTGCAGTCTTATTTCTTCCTCTTTCCTTATTGTTCCAGAATACATACACACAGAAACACGTATACATACCCTGATGCGCCCTTCACTTCCCATGAACCACTTAGAAAAATGATGGGCATTAAATGCTGTGTTCTCCTAATATTACCTTCCTGCGTCCTGCCTGCCATTGTTCTCATAATGATTTCAGGAGGTTTTTATGATTGAGGCAATCCATCCAGAGTATAAAAAGAAAGTTGTGTAAATGACTCTCTCCCTCTCCTGTCTTCCCATTCAGTTTCATTTTCTTCTTTGACAAAAAGCTGAAAGTGCTTTTGGAAGTGAGGTGAGAATGTGAGATCTCTGTAGTACAGAAGGAATAGGAACTGATTCTGTGGTTAACAAGGGCGCTGCGTTAGGCTGATTCTTTCAGATGAGGCTCTGGCAAGATAACCTAAAAACTGCACCACTTTTGGGGGGTGGGATGCTACAAGGATAATAGCATTCTTTCTTTGGGGGTATTTTTTCTCTAAGCCCACCAAAGGTCTCTGTTTCTGACAAAAAATGGTTAGGAAGTGTGCCTTTTGGCATAATTTGTCTCTGAGTACTCTTGCTGGGAGACAGAGATGCTCATTTATGCCATAGACTAGCAATAAAGCCCGTTGTGGGGGGAAGATACAACAGGCTCTAGAAAGGGGAGGGTGGGCAGGTGGGCATTCCCTCCTCCTCCATCACTGATCCCAGCCAGATGAAGGCAAGGGGCGGGCATGGACACCTCCCCTTCACCTGATTCCAGCTGAGTGAGGGTGGGCATTGCCACCCGCTCCACTCCTGATCCTGGCCAAATGAAGGGCTGGGCCTTGCCCCCTGCTCCACGCCTGATTCCGGCTGGTGAAGTGGGGGTGGGCATTGCCACCTGCTCTGCTCCAGATTCCAGTTGGGTGAAGAAGGAATGCGCATGGCCTCCTACTCTGTGCCTGATTCTGGCTGAGTGAAGTGGGGGGGGGATTGCTGCCTGCTCTGTGCCTGATTCCAGCAGGTTGACTGGGGGGTGGGCATGGCCTCCTGCTCCACATCTAATTCAGGCCGGGTGAAGGGGGGTGGGAATTGCCTCATGTTCTACTCCTGATCCCAGCCGGGTGAAGGGGGTGGGCATTGTTACCTTCTCATCTGATCTTGGCTGGGTGAAGCGGGGAGGGCATTGTCACCTGTTCCACTCCTGATCACTGCCGGTTGAAGTTGGGATCTCACACAAACCAAACAGAGGCATCCGTGAGAACTATCTGCAAACCTGAATGGAATCCACACTCAGGGATAAATGAAAAGTTCTTGAACTCTACTTTTTCTACTAAATTTATCTCTATATCTGTAAAGTGCTAAGTGCAATGAACATAAATACAATTTATGTCTCATATACAATAAATACAATATGCATCAGAATCTTTAATACAATAAATACAATTTACATATACATTCAATATACCATTATTCCGTTCTGAGAAGGAAGAATTCCTTCATTCAATATACCATTATCCCATTCTGAGAAGGAAGAATTTCTTCATTCAATATACCATTATTCCATTCTGATAACCACCTAATAACCAAGCCATTCCATTATACACAACAATAAATACTGATAAATAACTATTAAAATATAAGTCACACTCCAACTGGTGAAAAGTCAGTACACCATCTGGTAAATATCCTTTATATCACTGAAATCACTCAATTGTTTTATTGATCAATGTTGAGGTGACTGCTACAGTTCACTGCAAAGTAGAAAAGCACCAAGGTCAAATATTGCATCAGAAAGCCGATGTGTTTTGACAATATATTATCAACTTTCAGTTTCGTATCAATACTTCTTCATAGGCTTTGATATTAAATTAAAGGTCACAGACAAGGTAAGCTGGACTTTGCCACCTGCTCCGCTCTTCATCTCAGCTGGATGAAGGTGGGGGGGGCAGGCATTGACACTTATTCAGGCTGATCCCAGCTAGGAGAAGGCAGGGGGTGGGCATTGCCACCTGCTCTGCTCTTGATCGTGACCTGGGCATCCTTTCTGGAAGTCTGGCTGCCTCATCTGGGCTTCCCTTCACAGGAGCGCCTTCTAGTAGCACACCAGGATAGGAAGTGAGTTGTCTTGAATACGCTTAGCCTTTTATGTAGTAGGATATGTGATGAAGGGACTGATGATACTTCTCCATATTTTACCCTGAAGATAAGCATCACTTTCCACTTCCTGGCAAGATAAGGAGTTCTAGAGAGCCAGTGCAGTGGAGTAGTTAGAATGTTGGACTAGGATCTGGGAGAACCAGGTTCAAACCCCACTGTGCCATGGAAACTTGCAGGGTGATTTGGGGTCAGTCACAGCCTAACCTACCTCACAGGGTTGTTGTGAAGATAATATGGAGGAGAGGAGAATTATGGGAGCCACTTTTGGTCCCCACTGGAAAGGGAATAGGATATAAATGAAGTAAATAAATACAGTTTTGTTCCATTTGGGGCACCACAATTTAAGAACGATATGGACAAGCTGGAACTTGTCCAGAAGAGGGCAATGAAGATGGTGAAGGGTCTGGAGACCCAGTCCTATGAGGAAAGGTTGAAGGAGCTTGGTATGTTTAGCCTAGAGAGATGACTGAGAGGTGATATGATAACCATCTTCAAGTACCTGAAGGGCTACCATATAGAGGATAGCATGGAGTTGTTTTCCGCTGACCCAGAAGGTCAGAGCAGAATCGACAGGTTGAAATTAAATCAAAAGAGTTTTCGGCTAAACATTAGGAAGAACTTTCCGACAGTTAGAGTGGTCCCTCAGTGGAACAGGCTTCCTCGGGAGGTGGTGGGCTCTCCTTCTTTGGAGGTTTTTAAGCAGAGGCTAGATGGCCATCTGACAGCAATGCTGATCCTGTGAGTCTAAGGCAGATCATGAGAGGGAGGGCAGGAAGGGTTACGTCAGTGCTTAGTTCTCATGGCCTTGTCTTACATGCCCAGGGTAATGCTGATCACCACCTTGGGGTCAGGTAGCAATTTTCCCCGGACCAGTTTGGCCAAGGATCCTGATGGTGTTTTGCTATCTTCTGGGTATGGAGCAGGGGTCACTGGGGCTGTGTTGGGGGGAGGCAGTTGTAAATTTCCTGGACTGTGCAAGATGTTGGACTAGATGACTGGAGGTCTCTTCCAGTCCTATGATTCTATGATTCTATGAAATAGAATCCTTGTTAGCTGAGAATAATGGAGACTTATGGGAGAATTGGAGGGCACTGAGGCAGACTGTGGTGGCATTTCACACATATTTGCAAAAGCCTGCTGCTAATCTTGGCAGTCTAGTTCCGCAGCCATTTGAAGGAAAATTGCTTTGGGAGGGGAAGCAGAGAAGGGGAGGGGGGAGACCATGCAAAAATGCTTAACTTTTTTCTTGCCTGTCATTCCGCCACTTCAGATAACCTCCCCACTGGTGGGGTTCCAATCCTGTGAGATCTCTCTCTCTCTCTCTCTCTCTCTCTCTCTCTCTCTCTGCAGAAGCACCTGAGCTGAGGCAAGAGCACATGGTGGAGAGCTGAAGCTAGAAGTTAAGGGTTTGTTGTCTTTCTGCCTTTTGCCTTTCCTACCTACTGTGTGAGAAGCTGAGGGTGAGTGGTTCTGGGTAGCTTGCTAGAGAGTGGTTCTGGTTAAGTTCTGTGTGAGGCTGTTGGGGGCTGAGTGAATTGCTGTTGTTTGCTGCTGGTTGCTGTTGCTCTTAGTTACAAGCCCCGCCCCCTAGTGTCCTGGGGCCCTGCTGGGCTAGGCAGGAAGGCACCTTTTGAAACAAAAGGCTCCTCCTTGCCAGAGGCCCGAGCCTTTGGCGCTGTCAGACTGTGGCTTGCTAAAAGTTGCAACTCAGACTGCCTCTTGCAATAAGACAAAAGTCGCTTGGTTTCAAAAAGCTTTACTGGAGATAAACAACCATTAGAGTACACATTCCAAGATACACGGATCTTAGCTGAACTAGGAAATTGTTACGAATGCCAAGCAAAGGATGAGGTACAGAATAAGCAGTTCCCTGCAGGCCCCATCCTCCCCCACAGTTCCCAAAACAAACGGCCCAAGGGTGAGAAAGTGAAAGTTTCTCAAGGGTGTCAGAAAGGCAGATATATGTAGACACAACATTCCTCCTCTCTCTGTGAGCTTCCAGAAACAGGCTTCTCACCTGCAAAAGAAATATTTAATACACTGACAAGATTAAAATGGAGTCTCTTTGGCTTAAACACAATCAGAACCTGACAGGCGCGAGCCGAAGGGCGAGAGCTAAAGGGCTCTTGCCCTGTGGCTCTTAGCCTGGGGATCTGCCTGGGGGACCTGAAACTCTGCTCGTATACTGGTTCTGCTAGTACTCTAGGTATATTTGGAAGGCAATCATGTCTACTGAAGCCCCCTTCGCAGTCACCTGCATGGAGTGTGCCATGTTTGTTTTCCTCCCAGAGAAGAAGACAGAGTTCACTTGCCAGAAGTGTAAGCTGGTCAGAGTTTTGGAAGAAAAGGTTCAGAGCCTGGAGGAAAGGATCACCACCCTTCAGGAGATCAAGGAGGGAGAGGATTTTATTGACAACAGTCTGGGGGCTCCGCACAGCCGAGAAGAGGAAAGTCAAGGAGGAGGGGAAAGAGACGATCTCCCTTCTGAGCCTCCTCTCAGATCTACAGTACAAACCCGAAGGCGTCAACGAAGAAGATGCTCTGGTCCACTTGAGCTCAAGAATCACTTTGAAGTGCTAGAGATGGTGACAGAGGTGACAGTGGAAGGAGAACCGCAAAGATCTGGAAGAAGGAGTGCAGAAGACATGGGGCCACATGGAAGTGGAAAAAAACGGAAGGTGGTAGTCGTCAGGGACTCCTTGCTCAAGGGTATGGAACCCCATGTCTCTGGGCCAGATCCCCTATTCCGAGAGATGTGTTGCTTGCCGGGAGCCAGAATTCAGGATATTACCGACCAGCTGTCAAAACTCATCAAGCCTGCTGATAAGTACCAGTTTGCGCTGATTCATGTGGGAACGAACGACACGGCTTCGAATACTGTTGCAAGAATTAAAGAGGATTATGAAGCCCTTGGAAGGCAGTTGAAGACATTGGGGGCTCAGGTGGTATTCTCTTCTATCCTTCCAGTTACAGGAAGAGGAGCACACCGGGAGCGGACCATACTTGAGGTGAATCGCTGGCTGAGATGGTGGTGCCGGCAGGAGCGCTTTGGGTTCTGGAACCATGGGATAGGTTTTCTTAGAAAAGGCCTTCTAGCACACGATGGGCTTCACCTCTCAAGGGCAGGGAAGAAAACGTTTGGAACAAACCTGGAGAACTTCATCAGGAGAGCTTTAAACTGATGCCTCAAGGGGTAGGGGACGATCGACATGGCGACTTCAGTGATGAAGTGAACACAGTGGGGACCCACCTGGGTAGGAAAGGTCAAACAAAGGTACAAGGCTACAAGTGTCTATATACCAATGCCCAAAGTATGGGCAATAAGAAAGAAGAGCTTGAGCTTCTATTGCAAACAGAGGGCTAATGATATAGTAGGAAATACTGAGACTTGGTGGGATGATTCCCATGACTGGAATGTGCTAGTGGATGGGTATGAGTTGTTCAAGAAAAACTGGAAGGCTAGAAGAGGAGGTGGAGTGGCGTTGTATGTGAGGGCTTGATTGTCAAGAAGTTATGGAGAATGGGGCGGACAGACTAGTGGAAAGTATATGGGTACAAATAAGGGGAGGAAGGACAAAGGGTATTATTGTTGGAGTCTGCTACAGACCACCTGACCAGCGAGAAGAAACGGATGCTGCCCTCTTTGAACAGATTGGCAGAGTATCCAGACATCAGAACCTTGTAATTATGGGTGACTTCAACTTCCCCGATGTGTGCTGGGAGACAGGCTCAGCAAAGCGTCATGAATCATGCAATTTCCTGACCTGCCTGGCCGATAACTTCCTTTTTCAAAAGGTGGAGGAAGCTACAAGGGGCTCGGCCATACTAGACTTGATATTAACCAACAGGGAAGAATTGGCAGATGAGATGGTGGTGGGGACCTTAGGGGGAAGTGACCATGTCCTTCTTGAATTCCAGTTGCTGTGGGGAGCCAAGGAAGTTCGTAGCCAGACTCGTAGGTTAGATTTTCGTAGGGCCAACTTCGATGAACTCAGAGGCTTGATGAGAGTCATTCCGTGGGGGAGTGTGCTGGAAGGGAAAGGAGCGGGTGAAGGGTGGGCCATTCTCAAACATGAGCTTTTGCAAGCTCAAGCCCTCACTATCCCAGCAAGACGGAAACATGGTAAGGGCTCCAAGAAACCGATGTGGATGCACAGAGAGCTCCAGAATAAGCTATGGGAGAAAAAGGAAATGTTCAGGAAATGGAGAGAAGGACAGACCTCTAAAGAGGAGTATATGAGGGTTACTAGGTACTGCAGATCAGCCATCAGAGAGGCCAAAGCTCAGTACAAGCTGGGTCTGGCCAGGAGGGCTAGCTACAATAAGAAAAACTTCTACTGATATGTGAGAAGCAAACGCAAGATAAAAGAGGCAATTGGACCACTGTTGGGAGTAGATGGAGAAACTCTGATGCAGGACAGAGAAAAAGCAGACAGGCTTAATGACTATTTTGCCTCTGTTTTCTCCCTGAACAACTCAGGCACGTCTAGAGATAGTAGAAAATGTGGCAGGACACCTGAGTGGCTAATTGACATTGACAGAGAGGTAGTGGAGAGGCATCTGGCTGCACTGGATGAATACAAATCCCCTGAGCCGGATGGGGTGCACCCAAGAGTGCTGAAAGAACTTTCCAGAGAACTTGCAGAACCCCTGTCCATCATCTTCAAGGCCTCCTGGAGGACTGGGGATGTGCCACAACATTGGAGAAGAGCGAATGTTATCCCAATCTTTAAGAAAGGGAGGAAGGATGACCCGGGAAACTACAGGCCGGTCAGTCTGACTTCTGTTGTTGGGAAGATATTAGAACAGATTTTAAAGGGATCAATCTCTAAGCATCTGAAGGACCGCTCAGTGATCCGGGGAAGTCAGCATGGTTTTGTTCCTAACAGATCTTGCCAGACCAACCTGGTTTCCTTCTTTGATCGAGTGACCAGCTTACTGGATTGGGGGAACTCTGTTGACATGATTTATCTGGATTTCAGTAAAGCTTTTGATAAGGTCCCCCATGACATTCTGATGGGCAAACTGGAAGACTGTGGAGTAGACTATAGGACAGTTCGGTGGATAGGGAACTGGTTGGAGGACCGCACTCAAAGAGTGGTGGTCAACGGCGTTTCATCAGATTGGAGGGAGGTGTCCAGTGGGGTGCCGCAGGGCTCGGTTTTGGGCCCGGTACTTTTCAATATTTTTATCAATGATCTGGATGAAGGAGTGGAAGGGCTGCTCATTAAATTTGCTGATGATACCAAATTGGGAGGGGTAGCAAACACCCAAGAAGATAGAATTAAAATTCAACAAGACCTGAACACTCTGGAGAAGTGGGCAGCTGTGAATAGGATGCAATTCAAGAAAGACAAGTGCACAGTATTACATCTGGGCCACAAAAATGGGAAGCAAAAATACTGGATGGGGGATACACTTCTGGGCAGTAGTATATGTGAAAGGGATCTTGGGGTAAGAGTGGACAGTAAACTGAATATGAGCAGTCAGTGTGATGTGGTGGCAAAAAAGGCTAATTCAATCCTGTGTTGTATCAAAGGGGCCATAGCATTGAAATCGCAGGAGGTCATAGCCCCTCTCTATACTGCCTTGGTCAGGCCACACCTGGAGTATTGTGTGCAGTTCTGGAGGCCTCACTTCAAAAAGGATGTGGACAAAATCGAGAGGGTGCAGAGAAGAGCGACAAGAATGATCAGGGGTCTGGAGACTGAGCCCTACGAGGAAAAACTGAGGGCCTTGGGAATGTTTCGTTTGGAGAAGAGGAGATTGAGGGGGGACATGATTGCTCTCTTTAAATATTTGAAAGGCTGTCATTTGGAGGAGGGCAAAGAGCTGTTCCAGTTGGCAGCAGAGGGTAGGACGTGAAGCAATGGGCTGTGAACATGCACAAAGGTACCGACTGGATATTAGGAAAAACTTTTTCACGGTCAGAGTAGTTCAAAAGTGGAATCAGCTGCCTGGGGAGGTGGTGAGCTCCCCCTCACTGGCAGTTTTCAAGAAGAGGCTGGATGAATACTTGTCAGAGATGCTTTAGGCTGATCCTGCGCTGGGCGGGGGGTTGGACTAGATGGTCTGCATGGCCCCTTCCAGCTCTATGATTCTATGATTCTATGATTCTCACACACACACACACACACACACACACACACACTGTGGCTGGGGACATTCAAGGGAAAGAGTGTGAGACAGTAATCCTGCCTCTGTTTGCAGCTCTCCTGTTTCTGATCCTCCATCCTTTTGCTCACGAGGTAGCCTGACTGATGGATATAGATTTGAAGAAAAGGGGTTTTATATACTTTTTATATACTACTTCTGTGCCTTTTCAGTATTACATGCTTTGCACTCTTTCTATGCTCAGGAGCCAATGTAGTATTTGTAATGCAACCTGTAAGAATATGGATTCAATGGATTTCAGACCCAAGTTAAGCAGTATGCAAAAAGGCATGACCCCAAAGTTACGAGGGGGAGGGAATGAGGCCTTTGTCCATGTGCATCAGAGGGGATGCAGCTAGAGGGCTACTAGGATCTGCAAGACAGAGACCCAGACCCAACTCCCCCCCCCACATGCTTTGCTGTGATGCTCACTGGGTGCCCTTGGGCCAGCCACTCTCTTCAAGTCCAGCCCGCCTAGGGGGTTATTATTATGTGGTGAAAGGGGGAGCCATAGTGTGGCCCTCCACCTTCACTGGAGAAAGGGCAAGCTAAGAAGTGGCATTTGGATCAAGTCTTGGAGGGGGGAAGTGTACTTGGGGCTGGGTTCAGAACAGGCTGCCCCGTCTCACCCCACTTTTCCTCCTCTGCTCTGGGCTATGCGCATCTGCACCCGCCTGGCTTCTGTCAGAGAACAACAAAGAAGCAAGGCACCATGTGTACCCCAGGCACCATGGCACTCTGGCTGGGGCTTTTGGACAAGACAGAGCACACTTCCATTGGAGGAACAAATGAAGATGAGGGAGGAGGAGCCCGACAGCAGCATGCAGTCAAGCCAGGAGGACCAGCCTGGATGAAGGGCATGCCTGGTGGCAACATGCTTGGCACCCTGCCCCGGGGCTTCATAGATGGCAGAGACTGGAAGCAGCTTCTGAAGGGCAGAAGCTTCCCCCATCTTGAGAGCTCCCAACATGCTTTCTCACCCGAGTGTGCCCCCAAGCAGCTTTCCTCCATTAGGTATCTCGGGGTCCCAAATTGCCCAAAGGAAGACACTTCCTTTCCCTGCCCCAACATCCTCCTTTCTTTCAGAGGCTGCTTGAAAGGTACATGTCATAGCACTATAATGCAGCCTCCAGCCTCCTGCTTCCTTTTTCAGTTGCTTGCAGGCCAGATAAAAGTCCTCAGAGGGCTGGATCTTGCCCATGGGCCTTATATTTGACACCCTTGCTCTAGTATCTTAAAAGCAGGACATGTGGGCAATGGCTGTCCCCTGCTATTTGTTCTTAGCATTTGGTACTCAGAGGTTTTCTCCCTCTGAGCCCTGAGCCTCCATGTAATTATCATGGTGAATAGATTTGATAGTCCTATCCTACATGAATTGGTCTAGTCTCTTTAAAACAAAGAAGGGATGGGAAGGAAGCCTCTCCCCATATGTTCCCCGGAGGTCGCTTCGATCAGCCACTAAGAACTTGCTGATGGTCCCTGGCCCCAGGGAGGTCCGCCTGGCCTCTACCAGAGCCAGGGCCTTCTCAGTTCTGGCTCCGACCTGGTGGAACTCTCTGTCTGAGAAAACTAAGGCCCGGCAGGATTTGTTATCTTTCCGCCGGGCCTGCAAGACGGAGATGTTCCACCGGGCATTTGGTGGGGGCTAGGCTGTCCTCTCGCTGGCCATACCACTGAAGACCCTCCACCACCCATGCAGGACAATGCTGCATTTTAATATTTAATATTCTACACCCGCCAATTTTAATGGTTTTTTATATGATGTTTTAATGTTTTTATAATGTTTTTACTGTTTTTAATTTGTTGTCAAACCGCCCTGAGCCCGTCTGACAGGGAGGGCGGTCTAAAAATGTAATTAAATAAATAAATAAATAAATAAATAAATAAATAAATAAATAAATGCTGTGTCAGTTTCTGTTCAGTGGATCTTCTCAAAATATCCGCCCCGATCAGACCAGGCAGAGACAGATTCAGTAAATGGTTTTATTCAGGAATTCCAGTACAGCCAACGAACATAAGGCAATTGCTGAGAATGACTGTTTAACTGTAACAAGGCTGACTACGTGTTCCTTGCCCCTCCCCTTTTCCTAAGGAATGAAATTTTTGGCTTTGACAGCCTTTCAGTGCTAGAAAACTAAACTGCAACTATGTAACTTCCCTACCTTCTATGACCAACAGATTAAGGCTTGGCAAACATTAAATTGCAACTGTGTAACTTCTCTATCTTCTATGCTAGACAGGTTAACCCCTGTCTGACATGCTGGAAGCAGAATGATCCAGGGATGCAAGATGTAACAGTTTAATAAGACATTTGATCTAAGCCAAAAGGCAAAGCTTTCATTGGCTTGCGCCAGTTTTTTTACTGTCGCTTATAGAATTTGTAAGGAACGATTACAAAAGTTATTAGATACATAAAATGGGAGTTTCTCACAGCCCATGTTTTATTTCCTATTCTTGAGCTTTGTTTTAAAATTTACAATGTTTCTATACTCATGTCTGTAAATTTCACAGGTTCTTCTTCAGTATAATTTGTTTAATTGATATGTGCTGGTTATGAACCATATTAATAATAAATGAAACTGTTTAATAAAACTTTTTAAAAAAACTTTTAAAAATCGAGTGCGTATGTATCTCAGGCAGTGCTTTTCTCCAGGGTAAATACGACTGATATTTGGATAAGAGACAAACAAAATTAAAACATATTTCTAAATCTTATTTAATAGGTACTGTTCCTTTAAGACAGTAATTCCCAAAGTGGTGCCCTACTTTCTTGGTACATACTTTGTTGTTCCCCAGAGCATCCCTACCCCAAAGCAAAGAGCCAGTCGTGGCTTTTCTTTGTCTCATTGGAACAAAAGGTGTGTTGGAAGAGCTGAGGATCCATCAGAGAACACCCATTCAGAACCAGAAGCCTCCATCATAGGAGGGCTCTTAGCTTGGAATCTCCCAGTGTGTTGTGACTGGCGCTACTACCTATGCAGACATTTTGTTTGGGGGCATGCCATTTTGTGGTTGTATCTACTACTTTAAAAATTCTAAAAGTGTTCACAGACTCAACAAGGTTGGCAAGTCCTGCTTGAAGATATACAAAATATTTTCAAAATTTGAAGTTAATTTTCTAAATGGAAAACAATAAACCATGTCACAAAACAGTGAGTTCCAGAACAAGTTAAACATGAGCTGTGTATATTTGTCCTGAATTTCTGGGTATCATATTACAAGAAAGAGACAGAGAATTTCCCTCTGGCTTGTTTAAAAAAACACCTATCTTGGCTGGAAAGAGGCACCTTCCATTGGCAGGAATGATTACATATGCAAAGCGAGGCATTTTTTCCAAGGAGGAACACAGGGTAAGGACTACTAGCACCTCTTTATGGAGTACTGACACTTCCTGGACATTCAGGATGGGCTGAGAGGGGACATTATAACACTCATAAGTCACTTTACAGTATAATTTAAGAGGGCTACAATAAATTCACCTGGAAGAAATTAAAGTGTAAGCAAATTAGCTATATAACTTTTTTAAAAAATGATGGAATTGTACTAGACTGATATACACATCTAGCCCTCTACAATATGATATTAAGCACACTGAAATCAGTTCACATAAAGGGAGAGTTGGAAGAAGCATACTGTCTTTGCATCCCTCTGATGTGCAATCACTGCCTCATGTGCATGGAATCTGTGTGTCTAGAGTTCCCCCCTGTTTTGGAGAGTATTAAATAAAGCAACATTCATGATCATGGGAATGAAGTCTACACACACACACACATTTGGAACATGTGTAGATATTGTGCCAGTGCAATCATGTGTAGCTAGGGGGTGGGCAGGGCCAGTGCAGTCATGCCTACTCCTTTTCTATGAGTGTTGATTTCAGTGTCATTTGTAGTAGTGTCATTTGTAGAGGGTTTCTGGCCAGCACCACACACAGAGGGGGAGCAGGAGCCATTGCACTGACCCTGCCTCGTGCTTGCAACCAAAGACAGGGCAGGATGGTCAAGAGATGTGCCTGAGATTTCTTGACTGCATCCCTGTAGCTGTCTTTTCTAAAAGAAGGAGAGGTGAACACTTGAAGACACCCTCTTCCCCACATGGAGAGATCCAGTCTGTTGCTGAAATTGGACATGTTTGCCTTTATGGCAAGAACAACCTGTTCTGCTCTGTAGTTTGGGAGATTGTTCTAAATCATTCCTTCTGTTTTTGTGAGAGGCTGGAGGAGGCTGGGAGGTAAGAGCTGCAATGTTTTCTTTGTGATTACAGCAGAACAAACATATTTTCCTTTGACTCAAAAATGAGCAACAAAGTTTGAAGTAATTCATCAAAGTACTTGAGCGGCCACAACAGAGCAGAAAATTGGAGTGAGATTGGAAAAAAATAAATCTTATTTTCTTAGGTAAGCTAATCATTGAGGTTCTTGGACTTACACTGAATTTTGGTCAAGGATAACTCCCTCCTCCTCCTTTTTTTTGGAACAAGTTTGATAGAGCGCTAGGGAATCAACGTTTCATCCCTTAAGTGTTTGGCTCAAGAATGTGGAGATCGGATGAAGAGTGTGCTTGAATTGTTGATGCTCTGCTCCTAAGGCACATGGAAAGCCACAATGGGATGCTTGATGAATTCCTCAAATGCAACAGAGGAGCATTGCTGAGATGTCTTGGAACTTGCCTAGGAATAAACAATTTTCTTCACCTCAAAAAAATTCTTCTAAAGGACAGGGAGAACAGAAAAATAGAAACTTCTGAGTTGTTGATGTGAAATCGGGATGGCTTAACTGAACACAAATTGCCTGTTCATAGTTCATTGAAGGTCATTGCCAATGTTTCCCCCCATCTCTTGCTGTGGTCACTTAGTCAAGACAAGAGTTGTCTTATACTTGACAGAGAAGACTCAGTTCTCTTCTCTGCATCCTTTATTCATCACTGGGCCAACTGCAGAGGTGGCGACAGGTAAAGCAGAGATTTAACATGTGTTGAGTGTGCTCGAAGATTTCTGATACAGATCTCTCCTTTCTTTAACCCATGAAGAAATTGTTGCTAGCATTTTCTCTCTTCAGCTGATATATTCTCTGAAAAATCCATCCCTAGCATTAGATTAGCACTCTTCAGTATCCTATCACATTTTAATTATTTGATTCATCTCCCTCTTTAAAAAAGCCCTGGATGTTGTTGGGATATGTATGTGGTATGTGAAGTACATAGATAATTAGCCCTTGGTCCCAATCTCAGATTTGGTAACAGCGTTTACTGCTATTTGTCAATTGACTCTGCACATATTCAGAGATTACAGATTCAGGGCTGAAAATTCTCCCCATTGCTCTGCAGGCATCCTTCTGAATCTCTTCCAGCATGGTGATTCTGTAACCCAAGTCCCTCTAAGCCTAGATTTACATATACTATGGGGCAGGGGTTTCTTTTCTGGGAAAAGAGGTGACAGAACTCTCAAGAGGGAAACGAGGAAAAAATACACGGGATTCTTTGAAATAATATTACTTTCAAGCACTATTGCCAAGTATCTTCAAGAGGTTCCGGAACTCCGTTCCACCGTGTTCCCCCTGAAAAAAAGCCCTGCTATGGGGTGGTTTAATTATTTTTGAGGCCTGGAGGAAACAAGAAATTCATGAAAACTTCCCCTGCTTTATTAGAACTTCTTCCACTGTGTTTCTTTCCCTGTGCAAGACATCCATTGGGGTGGGCCTTCCTTTTCTCCTCCACCATAAATTCAGACTGTTTCCAATTTATGATGGACAGATGTGTGCAAAATCTGCCTTGGAAGGATTGTTAGTATGATTGAAACCCTTCCTTGACAGTCCCTTGGATATTTTGTCTAAAGAGGAACCACCACATTAATTTTCCATTACTGGTATCTGAAGGTAGGCAAAACCTGCCTCAGAAGTCATGTTGATATGATTGAAGCTCTTTTTGCTTCCATTAAAAATCCCCTGGATATTTTGCCTAAGGAGAAACTTCCACGTGTTGTTTCAAATTTTGCTTGTGACAAAATTCTGCAGTAACTCAGCTTCTCAGCACTTCTGGTGTACAAGTGTTTTCCCTCCAACTAATAGTTTCTAGGGAGGCAAGGCTAAACCTCTTGGCACTAGTATTTCAGACCGGCCAGAACTGGAAGTGTTGGAATTCTTTGACTGGGATTTCTGAAATGTACTTTGGTCTTAAAAAGCAGGGTCAGACTGGGAAGCCAAAACAGCCCTATCCCTTCTCCCTGCCACAGCCCCTTAGTGGAGGGAGGAAGAAGTAGCTGGATGAAAGGAGTAGGGTTGCCAGTGGCAAGAGGGCTGGGAGCAGGGACAAGGGAGCATGCATGTGTGATGTCGGTGATGTCACTTCATCACTTACAGGTTCAACCTGGAAGTGACAAAGTGATGTTGTGACATTGGGATGGTGGGCAATAGGGCTTGTTGGCAAGAGGCATAAAAAGGAGGTGCGCTATGCTCCTCACTAGCAAACTTGCAATGCCACACCTTTATTTGCTGGTCTTCTTGCCTGAGCCCAGGGAGGGGGAGGGGGTTAGTCTTTCCAGTCCCCTGGTGGGAGCAGAGGATTCCCTGCCCGCAGTCTCCACTACCTCCTCTCCCCTGGCCACCAGGGGGCGGTAAAGTGCAGAAGTGAGGTGTCACGGGCTGGGCCAGCCCAAGCAGGATGGCTCAAATCCAAGCACCAACACAAAGCCCAAGGGGAGTTCAAGGGTCAAAAGCCAAGTCCAAACTGTAGTCAGAGCACAACTGAACACCAGGAGTGAGTCCAGAGTCCAAGAGCCAGGTCAGGTACAGTCCAAGGTCAGTTGCCAATAGTGTTAGATTCAAAGGCAGGCACAAGCAAGGTACACGGCACAGGTCAACCCTGTGGCCTTTCGACTGCGCTTGCCTCCTACACTCCCTATTCTCCCAGTCTTCCACCGATATCTCCTGGTTCCTGCCTTACCCCTGGACCCACAGAGACCCAAGCCACTTCCTCCCCCACTGGTACTTGTTGACGGGCAGGAAGAATATGAAGTTGCCCAGGTCCCGGATTCCTGCCGGTGCCGGGGACAGCTGCAGTATCTGGTCAACTGGAAGGGTTATGGCCCAGAAGACCATAACCAAACTTTGACTATCTGTGGGAAAATCTCTGGCCCGGAGTTCTATATACATCTGGCACTGAGCAAGGAACACATTGCTCCACATTGCTCTCAAAGCTGTTGGGAGGCTTCACTGGACATTTGGCAGGTGGTGCTGTGGTGGGCGCTGCCAGCAAGGTAGCCATCTGCTGCTGCAGCATCCTCAGTGATTAAGTGCTGTACTTGGTGCTGCACTGTTGCCAGGCTCCCTGGGGTGGGCGCTGCCTCGTCCATGCCAGGAAGCTTGTGGTGGAAGCAATCTGTCACAGGCTGGGCCAGCCCAAGCAGGGTGGTTCAAGTCCAAGCACCAACACAAAGCCCAAGGGGGGTTCAAGGGTTGAAAGCCAAGTCCAAACTGTGGTAAGAGCACAAACTAAAAGCCAGGAGTGAGTCCAGAGTCCAAGAGCCAGGTCAGGTACAGTCCAAGGTCAGTTGCCAAGTGTCAGATCCAAAGGTAGGCACGAGCAAGGTACACAGCACATGGAGTGGTTGCAGGTAGTTTGACACTTTGCTTCCACACCTGGCTGTTTCCTCAGCTCAGCTTTTATAGCCAGGCATGGGTTACAGCCAGCTGCTGGGGCTCCAGCTGACTGCTACTCATCATCGCTCTCCAGCAGCTGGCATCAGTTCAGGAGACGAGCACTGCGCCGTCTCTCCTGCAGCTCCAGCCTCAGCCTTTGTCTGCAATGTTCTTTAGGCGTAGGCGAACCTGGGGGGGGGTGGAAGCCCCTGGCTGGGCTTCCCTTGTGGTGTTGGCAGTCCCTGACTGAGCTTCCCCTGTGGAAGTCCCTGGCTGAGCTTCCCCTGTGGTGCTGGGGCTGGAGAGTACTGGTGGCTCTGCCTCAGCTGCTGGCTGTAAGCTCCAATTAGCCAGCAGCTGCAGCTCCTGATTACCAGCCTCTGTTGAGTCAGGGCCGGCTACATGGAGCACCTCTTCTCCTGAGGAGTCCTGGCTCGCTACACAAAGCCCCTCTCCTCCTGAGGAGTCCTCACTCTCACTGAGCCCAAACTGGGCCATGACATGAGGTGTTAGTGGCAAAGCATACTCTCACTTGCTCCAGAGCACCCCCACTTGTGTCCACATTGAGACAGGAATGATGCCAATTTAGTGTTTTGGGGGCATATTTTCACTCAGACACCCCCTGCATGACCACGTCATGCCAGAAATGACCCTCCACATGACCCCCCCCAATCCGGTTTGCTCCTCCCCAGGGAACTGGCAGCCCTAGAGGGTATTAAATTCAAACAAAGCCTGTCCCAGGTTCACAAGAGAAAACAACAGGAGAAAACTCCACCGGAAACACAATCAATTAACTCAAAATATCCAGTCCTGCAGTTATGTATAATTAAAGTGCAAGTGCTCAAAGTGAAAACACAATTTCATATAAGTTTATATAAATATACAAAGGCCAATAAACAACTTGAACTTTTAATATCAAAGTTCCCTATACAATAACATTTTATATTGCAGAATAGTAAAGAGTAGAGGCAGGCACAAACCAAAATACAAAATGAAATTTGTCATGAACCAGGCTGGTTCGTGGTTCGTGGACCAGGGGTTCATGGAAGCTCATTTCTCATGAATCATGACGAATTTTAGCCCGGTTCATCTGGTTCATATTTTGGTTTGTCATTGCAGACAGGCTTGCACCGATCAATCAGTTTCCTAGGCAACAGAGATGAGCTCTCTGCAGGAGTGGGGTTTGATTCCCCACTCCTCTGCTTGAAGCCAGCTGGGTGACTTTGGGTCAGTCACAGCTCTTTCAGAGCTCTCTCAGCCCCACCCACCTCACAGGGTGATTGTTGTGGGGATAATAATATCATACTTTGTAAACCACTCTGAGTGGGCATTAAGTTGTCCTGAAGGGTGATATACAAACTGAATGTAAAAAAAAAAAAGTAGGGTTGCCAACCTAGAGATTGGCCTGGAGATTTCTTGGAACTATAACATCTCCATACTTCAGAAATCGCTTCCCTTGGAGAAAATGGCAGCTTTTGAGGGTAGACGGTGTGGCACTGAGGTCCCTCCCCTCCCCAAATTCTGCCCTTCCTAGATTTTATCCCAAATGTCCAGTGGTTTTCCAACACAAAATTGGAAACCCTACATATGAGTAAAAGAGTAAAGAGTCCAGTAGCACCTTTAAGATTAACCAACTTTATAGCATAAGCTTTTGAGAGCCACAGCTCTCTTCATCAGATGCATCTGATGAAGAAAGTTGTGGCTCTTGAAAGCTTATGCTACAATAAAGTTGGTTAGTCTTAAAGGTGCTACTGGATTCTTTACTATTTTGCTACTACAGACTAACATGGCTAACTCCTCTGGATCTAAATGTAAGTATGATACATTTTCCAGATTGGGTTTGGGGTACTCACCCCCACCCCAGCTTGGGCCAAAAAATTGACCCATAGACCAAACTCAGAAACTGTATTTCATATGCATGGTGGTTAAAATAAATACATTTGGTGCCTGTCGTAATAATTGTATGCATATTTTTCTTTACTTTGCTATGCTTGCGTCTTTAAAAAAAAGTTTAGTGAACTATCATTAGCCAAATGAAAGAACTGTTCTGCATTTTCACAAAGGTGAGTTTTTAGATTATTCCCCCTATACTTTTGCATTTCAAAGGTATCTTTGATGTGAGCCAAAAGAGATGCTAAAATACATATCCTCCCCTTCAAAAGGATTCTCTACATGACCCCCAGTATGCCTTCATGATTAGAGTTAAACCATGTGTAATTGAGCCCTGTTAATTAAATGAATAAATACACCCAGTGCTTCATTAATAATTTGATGAAAGTCAAAATGAAAAAGCTTAACAAAACTGCATTTTAATCCACTCTCCTATTTCCAGGAGAAATGGAATATAATGAATTTAATGAATGTACTAAAGCTAGATTCCCCAAACATGCTTTATTTTTTTAGTGAAGTGGGAGGAGGGATTCTCATAAACGCCCAGGTGCTTCCAAATCCACTCTTGCATGGAAATTGTAGAGATGGTACTTTAAGGTGGTGATGGTGGAGAGTGCCCTCATAGCTGACTTATGGCGACCCCTGGAGGGGTTTTCATGGCAAGAGACTAACAAAGGTGGTTTGCCATTGCCTGCCTCTGCAACCCTGGTCTTCGTTGGAGGTCTCCCAACTAATTACTCACCTAGGCTGACCCTGCTTAGCTTCTGAGATGTGGCGAGATCTAGTACTTGCTTGAATTTCTGTATGATGGAGGTAGGAAAACACATTCTACAGCCTGACATGAGCCTTCTCAGATAGCAGGGAGGAGTGTCAGGCTATGGATGACAGGATACTGCAGACAGATCTCTGCCCCATTTGCAGTAAGACATCAGTCTTACTGCAATGGATTCTTACAGCAAAATCCACCAATGGATTTTATTCAGAAATCAGTTCATTTCAATATACAGTTCCATAGGTCTGCTTAGGAGTAATATAAATGTCTAAGCAGCTTGACTAGCGATTGACCAGAATGACAACACAAGAAAGAAGCAGTTCTTTTCTAGTTCACTCTTCTCCTCCCCCACCTAGTTATCAGCAAAGTTTCCCCGCTCCTTCTCTGTGAGAACATTTTACATATTTGTGCTATCACACTTCATTGCCAAGGAGAAAGACATATCATAGTCTGAAAGGAATCCCAAGGTCATAACAATAGAGTCCACTAGATAGCCACCTGTAAGCTTGAGAAACAGTTATAACACTAACAAAGAGCAAATCAAAGTACATCAAGCCTCTGTTTACAAATACTGGCATCAAGCATCAAGCAGTAGAATCAAAATTGGCATGGATGGCTGGGCAGAGACATACATGACAAGGAGAAGCAAAATGTAAATTGTCTGGGTGGCCCTAAAATAGTTAGCAATTATAGTCTGCTTGTAAGGTGTTATAAGCAGTCACTATTATAATAGCGCTATAAGGTAGGCTCTTACTGATTTACAGTGCAATCCTAAGCAGAGTTACACCAGTCTAAGCCCATTCATTTCAATGGCCTTAGACTGGAGTAACTCTTCTTAGGATTGCACTGTAAGTTTCCTTTATTATTTTCTTCAGAGTTTGTCTGTAAAGCCTGGATCTGTGCTAGGCATACAGTGCATACACACCATCCAGAATGAAAAAATGTGCATACATACACACATGTACCTAGAGAAGAGAACTGCCCATATACTGAGATCTGAACCTAAAGCAGTGGTTTTTGTGTTGCACTACAGCGCTTACTTACCTCCCAGATGGGTTTGTCCACATGGGAATACTTAGTTGAGAATAACTGCTCAGTGCAATATACAGTGTTCTGTGGATGCAGCCACTTGTTCAAATTCCCATTCTACCTTGGAGGTGGGCACGGATCACAATACAAAGCCAAAAAACCCACGAACCAGGCTGATTTGTGGTTTGTGAAAACGCGGTTCATGGGGCTGTGTTTTCCACAAACCATGACTTTTTCTGCCTGGGTGGGGTGAGTGAAGCTGACAGCCCCGTTCTCCTGCCACTTGTGCTCCGATCGGCTGAAGGTGGTGCGGGGCATGTGAAACTGACAGCCTTGTTCTCTTGATGCCCGTGAGTCGCAGGAGAAGGGGGCTGTCACTTTTGCATGCCCCGTGCCAGCTTCACCCAATCGGATGAAGTCAGTGCAGGGCATGTGAAACTGACAGCCCTGTTCTCCTGCCGCCCGCAAGTTGCAGGAGAAGGGGGCTGTCTGTTTCAAATGCCCTGCGCCGGCTTCACCGAATCGGATGAAGCATGTGCGGGTTGTTTTGAAACTGACAGACTTCTCCTGCTGCTGCTTTGGGGTGACAGAAGAAGGAGGCTGTCAGTTTCAAACATCCCACACCGGATTCAGAAGCTGGTGCCGGGCGTTTGAATTTCACGAACCACAAACCCATTCATGAACTGGGAAAAGTTCATTGAAGTCCGTAGTTTGTGGTTTGTGGAACAGCAATGAACCACGAATCACGTAGTTCTTTTTTTTTGGTTCATGCCCATGTCTACCAGTAATATGGTCTACCCTAATCTCCCTCACAGAGGTGATGTGAAGATAAAATGGAGGAGAGGAGATTAATGTTGTAAGCTACTTTAGGTGAATCCCCAACAGAGACTGGGGACAAAAGTAGAGTATAATAATCTGAATAAATAAAACAGAGAACTAACCGCCTACATACAAAGAGTCACACATACACATGCTGTCAGAATGTCAGTTCTCAAGCCAAAGCTATGCCATGTTCTCCTGTTATAATCTCTAGTTATTTAGTTCTCTCCCTCCAGGCCCAGGTGCTGCCCAGGCCACCTATATCCATGGGAATGAAGAATTCTTATCAGCCCGGCCAACCTTGATGTCCTCGCCTTCCCAGGCCTTCTAGACAGGACTAAGGGGGGAGGCTGGGAAGGAATGTTTGTTGTTACTTTCATTTTGTGTGTCATTCTCAACAAAGCTTCCGTTCAGCCAAGGCCTGAAATCCTTGGAATATGGATACTTGTATCTTGAGCATTGTCTTTCAATAAACCTTTTGGAATCAAGGAACTTTGTGCTTCTTGCAGAAGGGGGGAGATGAACTCTAGATAACTGGGATTCCATAGTCTGACATTTTGTTGAGAATGCTCTTTTAACTCTCCGACCCCTCAACTGGAAGAGATGGATACTGGATCGCATCCGACAGACCCGTCTGAGCCAGGCACGGAGGGCGAAGGGCAGTTTCTACAATCTGACGGTGGTACCAATCAGGCACGAGCGAGCAGGGAAGGCGCCAGGCCCCAGACCAGCATGCAAAAAGGATTTACCCCCCACCTGACATCTGTGCCTACCCCCCGGCAGTGGGGCCCGCGGCCCAGGGATACCAGAGAAAGACGTGCCGGCACTATGTTTCCCCTCTCTATGATGGACTTAGCACCAGTGTCGGAGGACCTGGGAGCAATCGGGGGCCCGGGTTGGGAAACTGGCAGGAGGCCTACTCTCTCCGTCAGGGATGCTCGGGCCAGCACTCGGCCATGGTATACGTGGGATGAGGCGGCGCAATGCCTGGTGGAAGTGAACCCGCCAGAAGAGACGACCAGCCTCCCAGATTGGACTACGCTGCATACGGAGCCCTTAAGCTGGGACTATGTGGATGTTGGTTCAGTCGGAACTTGGGAGAGTGATGTGGAAGTTCCTGAAAGACAGGGACATCTGGCCACTCTGCAGGGGCAGGCCCAAGTGCTTCAGTATGGAGTCTTAGCAGTGACTGGAATTGCAAAGGGTTGGGTGGCTAGCGCGACTGAGATGTCGGACCAAGTCCCTTCGGGGGCAGTTGCGATGTCTGGTCCCCAAGCCCAGTTGCAAGGAGCTCAAGCCATGGAGGAAGTGGTGGAGAGCCAACCGCCAGGAGAGAGCTTGGGAGGAGAGCTTGCTCCAGCAGCCCAGAGAAGAAGAGATGCATCCAGACCTCAACGTAGAGAAGGAGAACAACTGCCAAGCTTTAGAAGCACAAATGGAGGTGATGCGAGCAGATTTAGCACAAGTCACCTATTTGTTTGCGTTGCTAGTCCAAGCGGAGGAAGGTGCGGGATGCACCGGTGCCCAGGCCCCAGCGGGACTACACCAGTTGCTTGAGTTGGCAGCGGCCAGGGGCAACACAAGACCGGCCACTCCGCCCACGCAAGGCCCACCACTCCCGTTGCCACCGCCACCGGGAGGAGTCACACCCGCCGGAAATGGTGTGCAAGGAGGGGTAGCGCCCCAGGGACCAGCACCAGGAGTCCCTCCAGCGGGGGGCCCCCCGGCTCCTACTGTCGGAGGAGCGGTCCCTACGGGACCAGGGCCTACCATCCCTGTGGCAGCAGTACCTCAACTGCGAGGGCCAGCACCACTGCCACAACCGGGACCAGGGTGAGTTGGGCCACTAGGGAGACTCCCTGTTCCACCTCCACCTCAGCTGCGTCCGGTTGCTCCAGGAGCGCTACCAAGACCCAGACTTCTGAGACCTGTGCCGTTTCAACCGCGTCCCCAAGGTATACCTCCTGTGCCGCGACAACCACCTGCCCAACTGGTTAACTTGGGAGGAGCCGGTGAGGGCGAACTACCGATGGGATGGATTAAGCTGGAAGCTACCTTTGATGGTGACCCTCACAAGTTGGGTTTCTTTGTCGTACAAGCCCTGCAGTTCTTCAGTCAATGGGGTTACCTATTCCCTATTCAGTCAATGGGGTTACCTATTCCCCAATGAAGAAATGCACCTCGTGGCCCGCCTGGAAGGCATAGCAGCTGAGTGGTATGTAACCCTCTAGTATACGGGGGCCCCAGAGTTGGGAAGTCTGCAAGCCTTTATTGCCGTGCTTAGAGCCCAATACGAAGACTCTTTAGAAGGGGAATGGGCCTGCACGGAACTTCAAACCCTGCAGCAAGGATCCCAGGCAGTGAGAGATTATGCAGCCAAGTTCCATCAGCTGGCCGCCAAGTGCCCACATCAAGAGGAAGGAACCAAAATTGTACTCTTTCGGAATGGGATGAACCCTAGGTTACTGGACAGGGTGCTAATGCAAGATGATCCACCAATGCTTTTGGGGTGGATACAACTGGCTTGTGAAGTGGAGAATCACACCCAAGTCGTTCAAATGGTGGAGCAACAACAGGCCACGGGGACTCGAAGAGTCTTGCCAAGTCAGCGGGGAGGACGGGGTGCTCCCGCTGTGAGAGGAGCCTGGGAGATGAGATGGAGACAAGGACTATGCCTTCAATGCTGAAACAGTGGGCATTTTGCAGCCCAATGCCCCCTCCAGGTGCAGGCACCGGCGCCCCTGGCATGTTCCACTCCAGCCCCACGATCCAGCAGGGGCCGGGGTTTACCTAAGAAGGGGTGCTCAGAAACCAGTTTAGAGGTGGAAGAAGTGTGCATGGAGTTCGAAGCCCAGAGCTTGGAGGCCAATGAGCTCAGCCCGCCATCGGGAAACGAGATGGCTCTGTCGTGAGGAGGCCCCAACGGTAGATCAAGGAGAAGACCACCCCGGAGGAGGTGAGAGAAAGAGGGGCCATATTATTCGTTCCCATTATGCTAGTAAATACTAAGAGGGGGACCCACATTCGAGTCCAAGACTTAATTGACTCAGGATGCTTCTGGGATATTATAGCACCAGCGCTAGTAAACAGATTGGGACTAGAAACGCATGAACTAAAAGTCCCAATTATCTTTGAACAAATGGACGGATCTAATATGAACCCAGCGGTTCTAGAAACAGAGCAAGTGCCCACAGGCATGGGCAAACATTGGGAAGTGCATCCATTTATTGTAAGCCAAGCATCCAAATACCCACTCATCTTAGGCAGTAGGTGGTTGTGGGATCACAACCCCTACATCAACTGGGCCAAAGGAATGATAGTATTTGATCCAGAATATTGCCAAAAACACCATTGGAAGGCAGAATGGGGTGCAGTAGCCCCCACGAATTCAGAGGTCGCTCTGTTAACCGCTGAAGAGCTAAGCTTAATCCCTCCAGAGTATCAAGACCTGGCTCAAGCCTTTAGTGAGGAGGAGGCGAATAGCCTGCTGCCATACCGGAACACGGACTGTGCTATTGAATTAATCCCAGGAGAGAAGCTCCCCAAAGGAAAGTTATATTCCATGAGTCCAACAGAGAGACAAGAACTCAGGAAATTCATAGACAAGAATCTGGAGAGAGGATTCATTCGCCCAGCTAGCTCCCCACATGCAGCCCCTGTGTTGTTCATGAATAAAAAGGATGGGGGGCTCAGACTATGCACAGACTTTCAAGGCATCAACGCTGTGTCTATGACCAATGCCTATCCAATCCCGTTAATCCGTGACCTGCTAAGTGTAGTGGCGCAGGGTAAGATCTTCTCAAAATTGGATCTCAAAGATGCATATTTTCATGTTAGAATAAGGAAGGGGGATGAATGGAAAACTGCGTTCAATACCCCATTAGAGCAATATGAATATTTGGTCATGCCATTTAGCTTATCTGGGGCCCCTTTGGTTTACATGTCAATGATAAATGAGGTCCTACATGAATTTTTGTAAAAAGGAGTTGTTGTTTACCTTGATGACGTGCTTATTTATTCAGAAACTAAAGAAGCACATGTAAAATTAGTCCGGAAAGTCCTTGCCACCCTGATGCGCCACAAACATCCAATCAAACTGTCCAAATGTGAATTTCACAAAAAAGAATTGGACTATTTAGGCTACCGCATTTCAGGACAAGGACTAAAAACAGACCCAGCAAAGATCAAGGCAGTGCAAGAGTGGCAAGCGTCCACCACACGCAAACAATTGCAATAGTTCCTGGGCTTTGCTAATTTTTACAGACAGTTCATTGAAGGCTTTTCCCAAATAGCTCTCCCCCTTACTGAATTACTCAAGACAAAAGGGCGGGGGGAGCAAGCAGCCAAACCCACGGCCCGACTCCTTTGGGACTCAAGTTGTCAGCTAGCATTCAAAACGCTGAAGGATCGGTTTACTACCGAGCCGCTTCTACAACACCCCGATGAGAATAAAGCATTCATAGTACAAGTAGATGCCTGCAACTCTGCCGTTGGTGGCATCCTCATGCAAAAAGGGGAAGATGGTCAGGTGCGGCCCTGTGCATATTTGTTCAGAAAATTTACAGAAGCAGAAAGGAATTGGAGTGTGTAGGAAAAGGAAGCATTTGCGGTAAAAATTGCCCTTGATTCTTGGCGCCATTGGTTGGAAGGGGTGCGACATCCCTTTCAGGTCTGGACTGATCACAAAAACTTAGAAGCGCTCAAAATGCCCTGACGCCTTAATGCTAAGCAACTCCACTGGGTGGAAATCTTTTCTAAGTTTGATTTCACTCTGAATTTCTTACCGGGCAAATCTAATTTCCTGGAGGATGCCCTTTCACGCATGCCCCAACACCAGTGCAAGAAGGAGGAGACTATTGACACAGTATTTTCCCCCACCCAATTGGGGGGAGTGGTTACCACTCGTAGCCAGGCAACCAAACAGCCAGATAACCAAAAGGGGTGGAGAACTAAAGTGAAAAGTGAAGTGGAAAAGGAGGGGGAACAAGCACCCAAAGGAAAAATGACACAAACGACAGCTGGAGAATGGTTTAAGGGAAATCAGCTATATATCCCTGCTAGTTTGAGAAGGCTGGTACTACAACAATGTCACGATGCTCAGACCGCCGGCCATTTTGGATACCTAAAAACCTTACATTTAATACAAAGACAGTTTTGGTGACCCAGTATCCAAAGGGATGTATCTCAATATGTAGCTTCCTGTCCTACGTGTGTCATGGTGAAACCCAGAAGGAGGAAGCCCCCAGGACTACTACAACCCTTAGAGACTCCCAACAGACCTTGGGAAGTGATTTCTATGGACTTTATTACTGATCTTCCCCCACCCAAGGGTTGCACCTGTATTCTAGTCGTGGTGGATCTGTTCTCCAAACAAGCCCACTTCATCCCATGCTCCAGTATTCCGTCAGCAAAAAAGTTGGCCAGTATGTTCATGAAACATATTGTAAGACTGCATTCTTTTCCTTCCAAGGTAATATCGGATCGTGGAGTTCAATTTGTTGCCAACTTCTGGCGGGAGCTTTTACAAGTGGCGGGCATCGAACAAGGAATAAGCTCCGTCCACCATCCCCAGAGCGATGGGCAGTCCGAAAGAACTAATCAAGTACTAGAGCAGTTCCTTCAATGCTATATTAATTTCCAACAAGATAATTGGACCCAGCTCTTGCATCTTGCCAAGTACGCATATAACAACGCGGTTCACAGCTCAACAGGAGAGACTCCCTTTAAAATCGTCCATGGCTATGGAGGAGTAGCATTCCCCTTCGAAGAACAACCTCCCAGCAACCGCTCAAAAGACTTGAGCGAATGGTGGACCGCCCTGGCAAAACAGTGGGTGGAAATCCAAAAGAACTTGAACAAAGCCAAAGCTGACTACAAAAAGTATGCAGATCGCCATCGTGTGGCACAGTGGAAATTACACCCAGGAGATGAAGTATATGTCTCCACAAAAAACTTCAGAACAGCCTAGTAAAAAGTTGGGCCTGAAATACTTGGGACCCTTCCCAATAAAGAAAGTAATCAATGATGTGACTGTAGAACTGGATTTACCAAAAAATCTACGCCAGGTCCACCCAACTTTCCACATCAGCCAACTCAAGAAAGCACCTCTTCCTGATGAGTGGCATCCCAGCAAATTGGTGCCACACCCAACCATGATAGACAATCAAGTTCACTATGAAATTGAAGAAATCTTGGATTCCAAGCGCAGATACAATAAGCTATTTTACCTAGTCTCTTTTACCTACCTTCTACCTAGGGAAGAAAACGTTTAGAACGAACCTGGAGAACTTCATCAGGAGAGCTTTAAACTGATGCCGCAAGGGGAAGGGGATGATCGACATGGCGATTTCAATGACAAAGTGAAAACAGTGAGGACCCACCTGGGTAGGAAAGGTCAAACAAAGGTACAAGGCTACAAGTGTCTATATACCAATGCCCAAATGGGCCATAAGAAAGAAGAGCATGAGCTTCTATTGCAAACAGAGGGCTACGATATAGTAGGAATTACTGAGACTTGGTGGGATGATTCCCATGACTGGAATGTGCTAGTGGATGGGTATGAGTTGTTCAAGAAAAACCGGAAGGGTAGAAGAGGAGGTGGAGTGGTGTTGTATGTGAGGAGAGGGCTTGATTGTCAAGAAGTTATGGAGAATGGGGCGGACAGCCCAGTGGAAAGCATATGGGTAGAAATAAGGGGAGGAAGGACAAAAGGTATTATTGTTGGAGTCTGCTACAGACCACCTGACCAGCGAGAAGAAATGGATGCTGCCCTCTTTGAACAGATTGGTAGAGTATCCAGACATCAGAACCTTGTAATTATGGGTGACTTCAACTTCCCTGATGTGTGCTGGGAGACAGGCTCAGCAAAGCGTCATGAATCACGCAATTTCCTGACCTGCCTGGCCGATAACTTCCTTTTTCAAAAGGTGGAGGAAGCTACAAGGGGCTCGGCCATACTAGACTTGATATTAACCAACAGGGAAGAATTGGTAGATGAGATGAAGGTGGTGGGGACCTTAGGGGGAAGTGACCATGTCCTCCTTGAATTCCAGTTGCTGTGGGGAGCCAAGGAAGTTCGTAGCCAGAGTCGTAGGTTAGATTTTCGTAGGGCCAACTTCGATGAACTCAGAGGCTTGATGAGAGTCATTCCGTGGGGGAGTGTGCTGGAAGGGAAAGGAGCGAGTGAAGGGTTGGCCCTTCTCAAACACAAGCTTTTGCAAGCTCAAGCCCTCACTATCCCAGCAAGACAGAAACATGGTAAGGGCTCCAAGAAACCGATGTGGATGTACAGAGAGCTCCAGAATAAGCTAAGAGAGAAAAAGGAAATGTTCAGGAAATGGAGAGAAGGACAGACCTCTAAAGAGGAGTATATCAGCCATCAGAGAGGCCAAAGCTCAGTACAAGCTGGGTCTGGCCAGGAGGGCTCGCTACAATAAGAAAAACTTCTACAGATGTGTGAGAAGCAAACACAAGGTAAAAGAGGCAATTGGACCACTGTTGGGAGTAGATGGAGAAACTCTGATGCAAGACAGAGAATGAGCAGACAGGCTTAATGACTTTTTTGCCTCTGTTTTCTCCCTGAACAACTCAGGCACATCTAGAGATAGTAGAAAATGTGGCAGGACACCTGAGTGGCTAATTGACATTGACAGAGAGGTTGTGGGCAGGCATCTGGCTGCATTGGATGAATACAAATCCCCTGGGCCAGATGGGGTACACCCAAGAGTGCTGAAAGAACTTTCTAGAGAACTTGTAGAACCCTTGTCCATCATCTTCAAGGCCTTCTGGAGGACTGGGGATGTGCCACAAGATTGGAGAAGAGCGAATGTTATCCCAATCTTTAAGAAAGGGAAGAAGGATGATTCGAGAAACTACAGGCTGGTCAGTCTGACTTCTGTTGCTGGGAAAATATTAGAACAGATTTTAAAGGGATCAATCTGTAAGCATCTGAAGGACCACTCAGTGATCCGGGGAAGTCAGCATGGTTTTGTTCCTAACATATCTTGCCAGACCAACCTGGTTTCCTTCTTTGATCGAGTGACCAGCTTACTGGATCGGGGGAACTCTGTTGACGTGATTTATCTGGATTTCAGTAAAGCTTTTGATAAGGTCCCCCATGACATTCTGATGGGCAAACTGGAAGACTGTGGACTGGACTATAGGACAGTTCAGTGGATAGGGAACTGGTTAGAGGACCGCACTCAAAGAGTGGTGGTCAATGGCGTTTCATCAGATTGGAGGGAGGTGTCCAGTGGGGTGCTGCAGGGCTCGGTTTTGGGCCCGGTACTTTTCAATATTTTTTTCAATGATCTGGATGAAGGAGTGGAAGGGCTGCTCATTAAATTTGCTGATGATACCAAACTGGGAGCGGTAGCAAACACCCAAGAAGATAGAATTAAAATTCAACAAGACCTGAATACTCTGGAGAAGTGGGCAGCTGTGAATAGGATGCAATTCAACAAACAGAAGTGCACAGTATTACATCTGGGCCACAAAAATGGGAAGCACAAATACTGGATGGGGGATACACTTCTGGGCAGTAGTATATGTGAAAGGGATCTTGGGGTAAGAGTGGACTGTAAACTAAATATGAGCAGTCAGTGTGATGCGGTGGCAAAAAAAGGCTAATTCAATCTTGGGTTGAATCAAAGGGGCCATAGCGTTGAAATGCTCCTAGACTACTTGCTAAATTCCATAAAAGGTACCCAGAAAAAGCAGGAGCAGAAGGGTGAGGGGAGGGGCGTTAAGGGAGACAGAATGTCAGAATGTCAGTTCTCAAGCCAAAGCTACGCCATGTTCTCCTGTTGTAATCTGTAGTTATTTAGTTCTCTCCCTCCAGGCCCAGGTGTTCTCTCCCTCAATGGAAATGAAGAATTCTTATCAGCCCGGCCGACCTTGATGTCCTCGCCTTCCCAGGCCTTCTAGACAGGACTAAGGGGGGAGGCTGGGAAGGGGTGTTTGAAGTGTTATTACTTTCATTTTATATGTCATTCTCAACAAAGCTTCCGTTCAGCCAAGGCCTGAAATCCTTGGAATATGGATACTTGTATCTTGAGCATTGTCTTTCAATAAACCTTTTGGAATCAAGGAACTTTGTGCTTCTTGCAGAAGGGGGGAGATGAACTCTAAATAATTGGGATTCCATAGTCTGACACATGCACTGTGAGATTGGTTATATACTGGCCCAAGGTCACTCGGCAAGTTTCCATGGCAGGAAGGGGATTTGAACCCAGATCCTAGACTAAGAGTCTCATGGCATAATATGTGAAACATTAGTTGGGTTGGGGGTTTCCCTAATCCAACCTATATTTCATGTCTGACTTGGGACTCATTTTACCCCTTCCATCTCACTCCATTTTGACAGAAAAATGGCCATGGGGGGCTGTTTGTCCAGTTGCCAGTTCCATGTATCTGCCCACATGAGGGCAGGAAGGGAGGGCAGGAAGCATTACATCAGTGCTTAGTTCTTGTGGCCCCGTCTTTCATGCCCAGGGTAATGCCAATCGTAACTTTGGGATCAGGAAGCAATTTTCCCCAGGCCAGTTTGGCTAGGGATCCTGGTGGTGTTTTGCCATCTTCTGGGCATGGAGTAAGGGTCACTGTGGGGGGGGGAGAGGGGAGGTATTTGGGAATTTCCTGCATTGTGCAGAGGGTTGGACTAGATGACCCTAGAGGTACCTTCCAACCCTATGATTCTGTGATTCCACATCCTGGGCAGACATGTGGAATGAGCAGTGACAAATATCTGCCCCTGGCCTTTTTTTCCTGTCAAAAGTGGCACGGAGTAGAAGGGACCATGAGCTGATTTGTCCCCTTGCACTGTTTTAAAATGAATCCTAAGTTGGATGTGAAATGTGAGTTGGGTTGGGGGAGTTCCCAATGCAACTTGCATTTCATTTGTTTTTTCATTTCATTTCATTTTATTTTATTTTATTTATAATCCGCTTTCCCAGCAAGCAGGCTCATGTAATGTAAAGAGGACCTAATCCTCTAACCACTCTGTTGAAAACTTCCTAGAGGGCACTTTGGGGTGGAAAGTTCAAGAGGGGAAATAATACAATCAAGATAGTGACTGTTGATTATCTTGGACTCAGGATATGTTGGCATAGCAGGTGGTTATCTGAGGAGATGGGCTGTTGCGATTATCGGCATCTGAAAGGACTGCATGGTTAGATGTAATCATCGCAAGAGTAACGGGAAGGAAAGTCAATTAAGCTGATGGAAAACATTACAGGCATCCGCAAATTAAAACAGAACTACTGCTAGCTTTTCTTTGAAGCTCCACTACAGAAAAGGAATGACGGTGCATTTTTCTCTGTGTGAACTGAAGTGTGAGCAAACACAATATTGCATTTCTATTTGGAAGAGGATTCTTTTTTTTATGTCATGGCTGAAGAATTGTGTTCCACATGAGATCTTTGATAAGCAGCCCAGTTTTGGCTGCCTCACCATAAAGCCCATGAAAGGAATCTATTGTCACACAAGAGTTGATTTCCGTCCGTGATGGGCACATCTGATGCTCATGCTTCAAGGAGCAAGCTGGGGAGGGGTGTAAAGCTCCATGGGTCACATATGGAAGCGCATGCACACTCACACACACACAAATACACACACAGAGACACAGGCACAGGCTCGAGAAAGCAGCTGCAAGTTGAAACTCCACTTTTCTGTCAGCCAAATCTCAGGGCCTTTGGGCTTTCGTCAGTCAAAAACAGCATATTGGTGCAAAACATTACGTTTCCTCTGTTGAAATTAGCTGCATTCAGAATTTTCAGAGCAGGTTAAGCTGGGAAGGAGAATACAGTGGGCCGGGGGAGATACGTCATATGATGACTTAGAGCCCTGCTGGATTATTGGACACTACAACCTATAATGACATTTGGGAGCCTTTTTGCAAATGGATACAAGATAAGTTTGGAGAAATTTAATTTTCAACTAAGATGTGGTCCTTTATGGACATTATAGAAGATAAATGGAAAAATTTGCAAATAGAGAGCTGATTAGCAGAATATTAAGACATGTACTAGAGTGAATGGTGCAATGTAATAGATATGTGATTTCTTTTTTTGTTCTTTCCTCTCTTTCTACCCCCCCTTTTACTTTTTATTCCCTATTCTCTATTTTAAAAAAAAATAAAAACTTTATATTTTAAAAAAAAAGAACTCCTTTACACTATGAGACAGGCCAGGCGAAATAGGTATAGGGCCCAGATCAGCAGTCTAACAATGCTTAGGTCTCAGTATAAAGCTCTAATTAAACAGAAGAAATTAAAACATGCTAAATTTCTCTGGAATGAGTTAGATTGCACAGTATCTGAAAGAAATGACTTGCGATTTTGGGACTTGGTTGCATTCAAAAGAAGTTCCCTCTACTGCCATATTGATTCATTTATTCCAGGCCATGTCTGGTCTTCTTACTTTAATAAAGTCGTCAGGCCTCAATATCCCCAACCAGAGGAAACTTGGAGTTGACAACAGGTTGTACATCAGGATTCTCTGGACCTGCCAGAATGGGCACCAGTCTCCAAAGCTGAAATTAGAGGACTAATTGCCTCATTACCCACCGGTCAACCTCCAGGTGAGGTTATGTTACCACCTGAACTGTATAAAGCCTTCCCAGACTGGTGGGCCCCAGTACGGGCTAGGGTGTTTACTCAAATTAATGGTTCAGGCCTAATCCCCTCTGGATGGAAGCTGAGCATAGTGGCACCAATACACAAAAAAGGGAATAAATCTGGCCCGCAAAACTATAGACCAATAAGTCTACTTGACACAGCAGCAAAACTGTATAACAAATATCTGCTGGCAAAATTGGAAGATTGGGTGGCCTCCAAAAAAATAATTCATCCCACACAAACAGGATTCCGGAAAGGTCTTGGAACTATAGAGCATTGCCAAACGCTATACCAACTGGCTTACTCTGGAATAAATGGGCCAATAAAGGCACTTTATGTAGCATTTGTTGACTTGGCTGCCGCATTCGATTCAATCAACAGGTCCCGCTTATGGTCCAAGCTTGCCGAACTTAACGTCAATAAGTGACTGCTGTTTCTGTTCCGTGAGCTGCACAAAGATACCTTTGCTCAAATTAGGGTAGGAAACTCTGGATCATTAACTAACAGAATCCCTATTAATAGAGGCGTGAAACAGGGTTGTGTGCTGGCCCCTATACATTAATGATATCAATGAGACTCTGTCAGGTCCCCAATTTATGCCACCTTCTCTGGGACAACAGAAGATTTCAGTTCTCCTTTACGCAGATGACATGACTCCTAACCTCCCTGACCAAGATTGGCTTGAGGAGACTCTTAGATCAATTAGGCCATTATTGTAACATAGAAGCTCTCAATGTCAACTACGCAAAGACAAAAGTAGTGGTTTTCAGGAGAAAGCCAAAAAACTCCCACTGGAGCATCCTTAGCAACCCAATCCAACAATGCAGCTCCTTTAAATATCTAGGGGTAACCTTTAAAGAGACTCTGAATTGAAAGATACACCTTGCGAAGGTTAAATCCTCAGCATCAAGGATTGTAGGGTCAATTGTACATTTTTTTCATACAAAGGAGGGTCGATTGGTAGATTCAGCACTGAAATTATTTAAGAGCAAGGTAGTCCCTCACCTCCTAAATGGAGCTGAAGTGTGGGGTTGGAAGGAAGATATTCTAACCAGTCTTGAGGTAATCCAAAACCAATTCTTGGACAGATTATGGCTTTATCCAAATGCACTCCTGCAGCCCTGATGAAGGCCGAAACAGGACTCCCTTCCCTTAGGGTGCGGGTACACCTTGCAATTTTAAAATACTGGAAAAGGATCAAATTTTCCAGTTCTGACTCCTTAAGCTGCCAATCAGTAAATTACTTACTATCCAAAGACCCCACATGCCCTGGCTTTCTATCCACCATTTGCCAAAGGTATACCATCCCGGATGACCTGTTAGAGGTCTCACCCAACAACCTCCCACTTAAGGAGCGGATCTACAAGTCAGATGCAGTGATGGATTGGCTATCAATATTAAAATCTAAGGCAGCTCCTTGGTATAAACTAATCAAATTTGACCATTTAAGATCTCCCTACCTAGCCAGTATTTCGCATTATAACCTCAGAGTGTCTTTCACTGCTCTGCACAGAGGTACTCTGTGGTGGCAACTAACATCACCCACCTTCCTGCATGAGCGGAAATGATGGAATGGACGGGACAGGAGAGGTAGTTCAGAGGGGTCAGAGTAGTTCAGAGGGACCAGAGAGGGAGAGGAAGAAACAGGGCAGCAGCAGCAGCTGCCATTGCCCACCTTCCTGTCTTTGCAGAAAGAACAGGAATAATGGGACACATCCCCCCCCCTGCTCAAAGGGGTCAAGTCAGTCCCATTGACAGGAGCCACCATACTGTACAACCGTGCTGTACAAAAATACTGTACAATTATATGTGCAATATCAGCTGAGCTGTCCCTCGTGACCAAGGAGGCAGCATAACATGGTAGTCCTTCATGAAGCGGCGGCTGACATGACCCACCGTCCTGCCTTTGCAGAAAGGAGGGGATGGGCAGGACAGAAGAGGTCATTCGGAAGAGTCGGAGTAGTTCCTCAGAGGGAGAGGTAGAAAGAGGGACCAGCAGCCCCGAGAACTGAGGGGGGCTAGAGCAGTTCCACACCACTCTGAGACACCTCACCTGAGCAGGCAGTACAGGCACTACTGATAACAGTGTCGGCAGCACTGGCAGACACCAACCACCTTCCTGCCTTTGTGGAAAGGATGGGAGGGGCTGGACAGGAGAGGTCTCCAAAGGGTTTGTAGAAGGAGCAATAGGGACCGTGAGAGTGATGAAATGTGCAGACATGAACCACCTTCCTGCCTTCGCGGAAAGGATGGGAGAGAAAGGACAGGAGAGGTCGCTGGGAAGGGTCAGAGTGGAAGCAGCCCCAAGAACTGAGGGGGGCTAGAGTGGTTACCCACCATTCAGAGACACCTTACCTTAGCAGGCACTACTCACTACTGTGAGCCTTTCCCGCCTTTGCAGAAAGGACAGGAGTCAAGGGACCCATTCCCCCCTGCTCAGAGGGGGCAGCAGGTACCCTGGATACGGGGCACCATGCAGCTTAACTACATATGCAGCAGCTGCTGAGCTGTTGCACAAATGCCCAAAGTAGGCTGCTGCCAGCATCACCCACTTTCGTCATCATGCTCAGAGCAAGGATTCTTGCTTGGGGTGGTTTCCGGTGACCCTCCTACCGATCCCTGCTCAGGTCGCCCCCTTTCTCTCCCCAATGGATGTTTCGCTGGGCGAGGACGGAGAACACAGGCTTGGGTGGTGCAGCTTCAGGTGCCTAGTCAGGACCATCGACGACAGGTGCTTTGAGTTTTTGCCCCTGTGCACCAGGACATCACAGACACGACACCGAACCACACGGGGGTCATTAGGAAGGGCCCGAAAGTGCCTCCATACGGGGGCATTGAAACATGGACCATTAACTCTCCCAGGGGAAGGAGGAGGAATGGTTACAGGCTGCGCTGTGGAGCTGGCCATGGACAATGGAGTGAGGGGTGGACTGCAGGCAGGGACACCACTGAGATTTTGGGATGGGGACGGGAGGGATGTTTCATAAAACACAAACCAATCCTCCAGGGATCTGTCACCCACCTCCTCCTCAAAATGTTGAGAGAGATCCTCTCCCCCCAGCGGAAAAACCTCTTTCCAGTGGAAAGACGGAAGAGAAGACTGTGAGCCCTCAACTGAGGTCCCCACTGAGCTTGGCCCCAGGGCCTGGCAACAGCCCTGGAACCGGAGGCTGGGGCTACAGCCCTAGCCCAGCACACCCAGAAGTCTGACTAGATCAGGCACTGATACCAATAATAGTAATAGTCAGGGTGAGCCCTCAGACGAGGTGCCCACTGAGCTTGGCCCCAGGGCCTGACTGCAGCCCTGGAACCAGAGGCTGGGGCTAGATCCCTAGCACAGCACACTCAGAAGCCTGACCAGATCAGGCATTGATACTAAGAATAATCAATGTGAGCCCTCAGCCGAGGTGCCCACAGAGCTTGGCCCCAGAGCCTGGCAGCAGCCCTGGAACCAGTGGAGAGATAGATCCCTATCTAACCACACACAAAAAATCCCAGCTCCAATACACTCTCCCTTTCTCTCTCCCAAAAGGCAAGCAACAGCTCTGTCCCACTCCACTGTTTGCTGAAACTGAAAACCAGAACTGGGAGCACAGTGCCCTTTTATAACCAGTGGTCTCATGGAGAAAAGCAGGAGGTCTGTAGTTGGCAGTAAGAACTGCCTAACAGGGTTTGCAGGGATGAGATTGGAGTTCCCATGGCCACAGAACACCCCCTCCTCCCTCCCTCCCCCCTGGTGTCTGTTCCCATGTTACCAATTGTAACCAATTTGCAGCTCCACACTTGGAAGGAAGACCTGCCCATCAAGCTAAGTTGGGCTTTGATTGGAGTGTCCGGGGAGACGGAGTGCAAACAGAGTTCAGGCAGTCCCTCCCTCCATTGCCGAGGCGATTGAAGGCACCTGAGTATCTGGCTTCACGAACAATGGACGAATGCAAAGAACAAGGCTTGCGACAACCACTTGTTCGTCTGGAATGGCGCCTCACGAATGACCCGTTAGCGAACAGACGAACAGCCTGTTCATGGGTTTTTTCCATTCGTAATGCTGTTCGTGCCCATGTCTAATCCTAACTACTGCTAATGAAAGGTATGTTGATTCTTGTTTTCATCTCTGCTTCTCTAGTCTCTTCTGACCTCCAAAAAGTAGTTTTCCAGGGTTTCAGGACCAATGTTGATCCATTTCTGTGCAGATTGGGGAGATGAAGTGTGTGTGTGTGGGGGGGGGCCTGGGATTATTTAGCAACTGGTGGGAGTTGGCGGGTGGGGACATGGAACAGGCTCTGGTGTTGTGAGCACCTTGATGTCACTGTCAGGAAAAACTGAAAGTCACATCATGTCACTATAGGAATCCCCAGAAACTCTATAGTGAAACTGTAAGAGTTTCTGGAGGTTCTTAGAGAAACATGACATCATTTCCAGGTTTTCCCTGATAGTCACATCATGTCAAACACATTTGACACTGTTTTTTTCCTCCTGCTGCTGCTGTTCAGAGCAGCAGACTACGATCTAGGATTATTCTTGGATGGGAAAAGGGATTTCTGAACATGGCAGCCAAGAATGCAAATCTAGTATTTCAGCAGAGCAAGACAAACAATACATCACAACAGAATGGATGACAGTGGAAAATCTTCCTCCTGGCCATCATGCACTTCAACAGTCCATGGATTGTACTAATACAAATGAAAACAGATGCCATTCTGCAAGCATAGATATATTCCTGGCTGCCGCAAAGCTCCCATTTCTGGGTAGCTTTTATAGGGGCAGCCAGGAATGTATCTAAGTTTGTAGAATGGCCGCTAGAGTTGCCAGGTACCCATAGGCTCCTGGTGGGGGAGGGGACCTATTACTCACTGGAGGCAGGGTCTTCGCATGTGCACGTTCCCAAGCCCTGATGCAATGATGTCACTTTTTTCAGAATCGACCCCTGCAAAGCGTTTCCCGTGGCTGCCAGTGATGATGTCACTTCAGGAAATGACATTGTTGCACTCTGCTGGGAGCATGTCCATAGTATGCTTGCCTGGGTTGCCTGCCGGTGGTGGGCAATCACCGGGTGGCTTGCCACCTCTCACTGATTGCCAGCGATCAGCAGGCAATGGGGCAAATAGCTGAGAGTTTCCCTGCCCCTGGTGGGCACCTGGGAACCTAATGACGGCTATATTTGCTAGCCTCAGTACAACACATTAAACAATTGTTGTTTTTCAAGTTCAGCAACTCAGCGTGGGTGAGCTTAACATGCCCAAAGTTGTCCTGAGTGTTTGGCCTTTGTTTATTTCAAACCACCATCTAATTACAATGGTGAATCTGGCCTTGCTGTGTTCTTATTTGCCGATTACCAGGCTCCTGACAGCTAGAAATATTTCCTTCTCATCTCTTAAGAGGTCTCCCAGTGAGTGAGTAAGTCTGAACTGCTGTTAAAGAGACTTGAAAATTGTTCAGAAACCAAGGGCGTAAGTGGCTTGCCTCCTGACAGAATTTCCTGGTGTTTTCAACAGGAAAAAAGGTCAGGAGGTAATTCTCTTGTTGAATAGTGACAAACTGCTCCCCCCCCCTACATTGCCTAATGGATTAATATTGCAAGTAAGTGGAGACAGACTCTGAAGGACCTTGCATTGGTGGGGAATGCATTGCTTTTCAAGCAATTATTTTTATTTTATCAGCAGCAATCTTGCCCCTTAACATCAAAGTTAAATGTGAGCTTAACCCCCTTGGCCTTGCTTTCTTGGTTGTTATTTGGAGAGAAACAAGTTTAAGGATCTCCTGAAGTACGATTTGCCCAAGCAAAGCAAGTATTCTCTCTTAGGCCCATCCTCTCAGCAAACAATCAGGAATGTTAACTTCAAAAGAAGGTAAAAATACTTTGTCAGTAAGGCCGTTGACAGAGTCGCTGTATCAAGGGGGAATGGTCTTCAGTTGAATAACATCAAAGAAAAGGAGAATCCACTCCAAGAAGACCATATAAGGTAATTTATATCAACCAATGTACAGTCCGAGAATCTTTCTCAACGATTAAATTGCAGCACCAGAAATAGAATGGAATACAATGTAATTTCTAGTGCTGCAATTTAATCATTGAGAAAGATTCTTGGAAGATTTTCTTTGATGTTAGTAAGGCCATTGAAACAAAAACAGTAACATAAAAATGTAATGGCATCAAGAGCTAAAAAGTCAGGAGGAGACCATTATTCTTGGGAGTTTAGTTGGCAAGAAAACATTTTTCCAATGAGCAGGTGTTTGGGGCTTTTTAGTTTAGAAAACAACAGCTAAGGGGAGTGGGACAAGATAAAAAGGTTTCCGGAACTTTCAGAGATGAAGAGAATATGTGATGCTGGTCTCCTCCCAGTATAACGAGAGAACTTTCAGCCTGAGCTCCATTCCCCACTGCACTTTAATAGGGCAGCAGAAGAAAAACGGGTCGTGATTTGGTGTTGTGCTGATACATGATGTCACTTCTGGCACAAAACCAGAAATGACATCACCACATTGGCATGACATTCTGGAATTCATCCAAGACTCTATGATTTGGGGGTGAATCCTAGAGCATTGCGAGCTGTCATGCATCACTGTGGTGTGTAAATTTGTTTCTGTCCCCAAATTCTTCCACTGGAATGCCAGCAACCCTAGTTGTAGAGAATCTGTTTTGCATGCATAAATTATCCTATCTACAATCTTTGCCATCTGCAGAGAAAAGGGAATAGGTAGTAGGTGATACTAAAGACCTCTGCCGGCAACCCACTGCCAGTCAGAGTAGCCAATGCTACCCTTCATAGACAAATAGACCTAAGACCCTGGGAGAGCTACTGCCAGTCAGAGAAAACAAACCTCAGCAAGCTCTGATTTATAAGACAGCTTTAAGCAATCCTGTACTTAAATAGACTTTTTATCTCTTATTGGGGGGAGGGGAGGGGGCAATAAATGATTTGGGACTTGATTGGACTGATTTATTTCAGAGGATTTGTAAGCCACTTCTCCAGAAAACTGTTTGGACAACTTGGAACATCAATGCAACTAAAGTTAAAAGAAGATGCCCAAATAAAATCAAACTGTTCAGTGTAGCAGCAAAATAACCAGCTTGAACAATCCAGAACCACTATATAACAAAATATTTAAGTCAGATAACAGTACTTCTTTCCAGTTACTTCCTGGATTTACTGACACAAGATGTAGTTGTGGTTACTAAACCATGTGATATATCTGTCAACAGACATTATCTCTGTGATGTCCAAACATTTGCAATCAATTGAATGTTACAACCCCACCCCATCCTGCCTTCCTTCCAAGTTGCTCAGGGCAGTGTACGTTTATTTATTTTATTATCTTACTCATATGTCCTGACCTGGATAGTCCAGGAGAGCCTGATCTTGTCAGATCTCAGAAGCTAAGCAAGGTTGGCTTTAGTTAGTAATTGGATAGGAGCAGGGTTTTTTTCTGGGAAAAGAGGTGGTGGAACTCAGTGGTGGAACTCAAGACCACACAATGATGTCACTTTGGGTCAGCTGGAACAAGGGGGGAGTTTTTAAAGTTTAAATTGCCCTCGACCAAAATGGTCACATGGCCAGTGGCCCCACCCCCTGATCTCCAGACAGAGGGGAGTTTAGATTGCCCTCTGTGCCTCTCAGCAGCACAGAGGGCAATCTAAACTCCCCTCTGTCTGGAGATCAGGGGGCGGGGCCACCAGCCATGTGACCATTTTTAAGAGGTGCCAGAACTGCTGCTGAAAAAAACCCTGGATAGGAGACCTCCAACGAAGACCAGGTTTGCAGAGTCAGGTGATGGCAAATCATCTCTGTCTCAGTGCAGTCCTAAGGAGAGTTAGTCTAATCCCATTTCTTTCAATGGTCTTAGACTGGAGTAACTCTTCTTAGGATTGCACTGTTAGTCTCTTGTCATGAAACCCCCCACAAGGGGTTGCCAATGCCATAAGTTAACCATGACTTGAGGGCAGGATTTCATCCATTCAATATTCATATATTGCCCTTCTTTCCAGGAATGGTAACAAGACAGCTTACAAAAACCAGTATACTATGAGATTTGAAACACGGATTATGACAATCCAGTAAAACAGTTTGGTTTTCCAAGGAACTGGAGAACCAGGAAACAGTTGAGCAGATGGTCATAATGCAACTGATGGTCAAAGTAACATACATTGTTCTCCCCCTCGATATCATCTTGATACTGAACCTGTAAAATAATGAAGCAGAAGAGCAACTGGCCCAGGGTTACCCGGAGAGTTTCATGGCAGTGTGGGGATTGGAACCTGGTTTCCCAGTCCTATTGTCATAAATGTCTGTACCCATTCATCCATGCCAATTTTTATTCTAATGCTCAGTGCTTGATGCTTCGTCCAGTGTTTGTAAACATGATCTTGGTGTAACTTGATTTCCTTTTTGCTAGTGTTCTAACTGTTTCTCAGGCTTTCACAGGTGGTTATCTGTTGGACTCTAATGTTTATGATCTTGTACTTCCTCTCAGACTATGATATGTCTTCCTTCCTAGCAACGCATTGTGATATCACAAATATGTAAAATGTTCTCACAAAGAAAGAGCGGCAAAAGGTTGTTTAGAATTGGGAGGGGGAGGAAAAGTGAACTAGAAAAGAGATGTATTTTTCCCATGTTGTCATTCCTGTCAATTTTCTACTCAAGCTGCTTAGATGTTTGTCTGGCTCCGAAGTAGACCTATGGACCTGAATATAGAAATGATCTGATTTCTGAATAAAATCCATTTGACTAAGTACCTGTGTCTTACTGCAAATGGGCCAGGGATCTGTCTGCTATGTCCTGTCATCCATAGCCTGACACCTATACACCATCATGCAGTGTATTGGACTAGGATCTGAGTGATCTTGGGGCAGTCATGTAGTCTCATCCTAATCTATTGCACAAAACTGTTGTGAGGCTAAAAATCGAGGAGTTGAGAAGGTAAGCCATGTTTGTTTCCCCATTGGAGAGAAAAACAGGGTATAAATGTATCAACCAATAAATAACCACTATTCAAAAAACGCCATGTCTAGTTTGACTCTGAATGACCTGATCTCACCATCTTGGTGCTTCTTTCAGTGTTTGTGGAAAGAGAGGCAGGAGGCACGGTATCCTTGCTCTTTCTACACATGCTCATTAGCAGCAATTTTAAAGGTGACAATGAGGAAATATAAATTGTTCAAGATTTTCTATTCCTTGGCTCAATCATCAACCAAAAGGGAGACTGCAATGAAGGAATCAGAAGAAGATTGAGACTTGGAAGAGAAGCTGTGAAGGAGCTAGAGAAGATCCTTAAAGATAAAAGATGTCGCTCTGCGAACCATGATCAAGATAATCCAAACTATGGTATTCCTTATTAATATGTATGAATGTGAAAGCCGGACAGTGAAGAAAGCTGACAGGGAAAGAGATACGGGGAGTTGCTCAAGATGGCGACTGACACGGACGCTCATTGCTGAGCTCCGCATTTTATCTTTATTTCCTAGTCCTGCCCAATATTTTCTTTAAGCTTTATTTCAACCTGCTTTGCTTCGCAATCTCCCGTTGGGACTGAGTTATATCCTGGACTGCCTCTGGTCAGATGGGAGCAGCTATAAATATTTATCTCTAACTGCTACAGCAACCTTTCCCGGAGCCAGCTGGGAGACAGGCAAGGGCGAGGGAGTCAGCCTACAGCAAGATTAATTGTAACTCCTGGAGGAATAAGGACAAGGTTTTCAACGAACTTTATCTCAAAGCCCGGACAACATGGTGAGAAGGAGGTTGAAGGCAGAGGGAACTCACTCAGCTGTAGGAACTGACATCCAGGAACCTGCCGTTAGTCAGCCAAGCCAAGTTGCCAACTGATAAGACCAAAAGAAGAAGTAACAAAGCAACACAACAGTTAGAGAAAGTTCCGGACAGACTACCTTTGCCTGGTCAACATTTAGGGGAGTGGCTCATCTTCGCAAATTGAGAATTATCAAGGAACTCCCTGACAAGCAGCTTGGCAAGGAACCAGGAACTTTAAAGTTTTCATTTTAACAGTCTGGGCAGGGCTAAATTAGAAAGGCCACCGGTGGAAACCCATACAGCTTCTAAGAATTAGCCTCCTTGTATCCTGTTTTTAAAACTGTATATTGATATTTGTACTTGCTTTTCTAACTTCTAATTTTTAGCTCCTTACCTCTAACCTAAATTAAGTGGTTTCAAGGGACAATATGCAGGGGGAGGGGCACAATGTGGGAACTTCTGCAGCCCGCAAGCGTCAACGTGGGCCAGCAGATCCAATATTCCCCCCTCCTATTAAGCAGAGCAGAATAGACTCTTTTTTTGCTCCAGTTAGGCATGTGGGGGTTGATTATTCCCTGCAAGACAAGCTTTCTGGTCTTCCTCATATTCAACCTGATAAGGCTCAGTCCGGCAGGATTTCCAACAATTTAGGTAATCCAGAAGCAGAGAAAGTTAGTCATGAGGTTGCCAAAATGGCTGAAATTGTTGTGCTGTGTTCTAGAACAGTAGAGCACATTTTTGGACAACTGAACCAAGTGCTGTCTAAGTTAGACCATCTTATGGCAACTCTTAGGCTATCGAGCTCCCTCATAAACTCATTCCCCCAAGATCTGTCTAATTCTAAGAACAAAACTGTAAGGGGTCTTCAAGAGTCACAGACAGAAAGACCGATCTCTAGGGGGTGTTCTCAGCAGCTCATCCTCCAGCCTCACCAAGTCTGCATTTACATCCATTTTTGGACCCCCAACAGTGTGGAGCACTAAAATCAGAGCAGGGAAATACCTGAGGTCACTGTTGGGCCCCAAGTTTAACCCATCCAACCTTAAAACAATTGTACCCCTTTTTAGTTCCTCTGTGTTGTGTAGGTTCTTGCTAACCTTTGAAAGTTCAATTTCCACCGCTCAGATCCTACAGAAGAAAAATCTTTTGAAGTCAAGAGGTATTCAACCAGCACGTTTTTAACAATACTTTACTCATCCCCCTTTTTAAACCAAGAGTCCCTAGGGATGATCATTTAACCTATGTACTCACCAAAGGAAAAGTAGTTAAGGGTCTCGTCAGGGACTCAACTAGTTGGGACGATAGCTTAACCATTTCTCCACAATTTCAACCAGGATCTCTTACATCCTTCCATTCTGCAGAGGAAGGTCTAATTAATTCTTTTAAAGCTCTCCCTGATCCTGAGCAGCAAGCTATTACTGATAGATTGGCACAACTGAGGACAGTACTCTTGGAGCTGAGTGCCAGGGAAATTCCCCCTACCTCTACGTTTCCATTAACCTCAATAGATATTGAGTCTGGTCATACTTCCATGGACCTCCATTCTGACAGAACCAACCCTGTCCCCAGTGATGAAGAGACTTTCATACATGCCATCAAAGTCCTCAAGCCTTCAGACACACAGCACTTTAATAGATAAACACAAACACGGTTTGCCTGACCCTCCAAAGGTGTGTCCACTTCAGAACTGCTATATAAACCCCCCCAACATAGCTCTCAGGAATGGGTGTATTTTCTCAGATACAAACAAGCTTTTGGACCAGGTCGAGCACTCAGACTGACAACTAAAAATCCTCTTGCGGAACACCTTGGGATGGAGCAACAAACTCCACGATTTGGCCTTCTCCAAGAATCTACAGGATTTTGACATACTGTGCTTTCAGGAAACTTGGGCCCTGGATCCTGATTCCATTTCTCTCTGAGGATACTGCCCATTTGTAGCTCCTGCAATCAAGTCAAATAGTAAGGGCCACAGCAGTGAGGGGCTAGCAATCTTGGTGTCAACCGATTTGCCAGTTGAGATGCAGCTGTTGAAAAGCAATTCACATGACCTAATCCAGGTTCTAAAGATAAGTGGGCCTCGGGTTGGTTTGCTTCTTTGCATCAATGTTTATTTTCCTCCAAAAATCTCCAATTCCTGAAGCACAGATAGTGTTTGGAACAATCTTTCTGATACATTGGAAGCCTTGGATCTCCAGTATCCCAACTCTCACGTCCTCCTTTGTGGAGCTCTTAGGTGGAGGTTTGTGTGGCCCTCAAGATAGCCCTACTAATCAGGCTATCCTACAGCCAAGCCTCCTTGATAGATGGTCGGAGGATCTAACCACTAATTATGCTGGAACCAAACTCTCAGAACTGCTCTCAATTCACCATCTTCACAGTCTTCATGGCACCAGATTTGACTCTTCACACGGAACATACACTTATATCTCTTCCCGCTGTGCCAGTACAATTGATTATATCCAGTTTCATCATCTCTTTTATCTCATCTCCTCCGCTTCAGTGTGGAGGATAGACCAGAGAGTGAGCATCGTCTGCTTTCTTTAAACTTCTTAGATATTTTTCCACCTGGCAACCCGAAGAACGTAACCGATGGCACACGCCTAGGAGAAAGAAGAACCAGATGGTCCTTGCAGCTAAACTCCAACATAGTTGAGCTTATGGAAAGTGAAGCCCTCCGGTCTCTACGGCAACAAATATTGATGAATGATTCCAGCCAGATTAAACACTATGAAGAGTTAATAACACTTTTTAGGCTTCATCTAGTCCAGAATAAGCCCCAAACTCCCCATACAATGGCTTCAAGGGGATGCTTCGAACAGGAATGTAGACAATTCAGAAATAAATTAACTAGACATCTTCAACGGGCACACTCCAGAACAGGGAGGCCATTTATCGAACAGTTAATTTCCATGCAATCAGCATATAAAGAGTTGCTAAAACAAAAGAAGCAAGCCTTTGCCAGATCCTTGTGGAATGAACTTGATCTTGCAGTTCAAGGTAAAAATGAATCAAGGTTCTGGAATCTGGTATCTTTTGGCATGGGCAATACATCCCCCCTGATTGATGCCCAAATCAGCACCAAAGACTGGTTTTCCCACTTCAGTCAGATCTTCAGCAGTTACACCAGAGAACCCTATATTGATGAGTCACCTGATCAACAATTCAGCTTCCAAGATGCTCCCCAATGGCCCCCAGTTACAACTAAAGAGGTCAGAAATCTTATAAACTCTCTTAAACATGGGAAGGCCCCAGGCGAAGATATGGTCCCTCCAGAGCTTTTCAAGCAATTCCCCGATTGGTGGGCGCCACTAGGTGGTTTTGTTGGTTAGATGTACCAGAACAGAATTTTTTATAGGATTTCATTACATGGACTGGAATATACAGTCCTACATGGCTCTGGACTACAGTACTCAAAGGAATGCCTGCTGACATATAAACTGCACTAGTTAAAAATAAGTTACAGAGACCCTAATTTATTTACACCTATCTTCTGTGGTGTCCTGACCTGGATAGCCCAGGTGAGCCTAATCTCGTTAGATCACAGAAGCTAAGCGGAGTCAGCCTTGGTTAATAATTGGATTGGAGACCTCCAGCAAAGACCAGGGTTACAGAGGCATGCAACAGTAAACCACCTCTGATAGTCTCTTGCCATGAAAACCCCCAAGCTATGACTTGAGGGCACGACACACACACCCCTTCTGTGTTAAGGTGGATAGCTATGAAAGACAAGGTCCTTTCAATGGTGGCACCTCAGCTCCATCGTTTCCTCCTTGCAGATATCTGCTTGTCACAAAGCATCGCAAAGTAAAGATACTTCTTTTTCCCCTAATTTTTGTTGTTGATTCTGCCCCCCCCCCCAAAGTTGCCAGGTTCACTTACCCTCGAGTTCTTACTTCCATACAATCTCCCGGGACAGCATGATGACATCACTTCCAGGAATGACATCATTGTGTCAAACATTCCAAATTGGCCCAGCGCGAAGCCTGGGAACACTCCTGGGGCCTGCACAATTTCATCACTCCTGGGAGTGACATCATCACACTGTGCCGAGAACATGCCCCAGGAGGCCCATTCCTGCACCTTTTCTCCCACCAGCCTGGTGAATAGTGGTGGGGACAGAAGGCAGGGAGTGGGGGATCCCCTGCCCCATAGTGGGAATGGCAATCCTTCCTATCCCCACACCAGTAAAGTTGCCTTCTATACTGTGGAATATTGAGTTTAATATTTTGCTGAGTACTTTAAAACACTTGTTTATTCTATTATCACTTTATTGCAGGTTTAATGGCTCTTGTTTTTTAATATCATTGTTTTAATTATGTTGGGGACTTCTTTGGTGGCTGCCATAGCAGAGAATGTGCAGCATAAATATTTTAAATATATAAACTGTCTGTATGTAGGCTGCTGAATTCAGCAACTTGCATAGGCTATGCAAATAAAGTAAAATTACATAACCCTTTACTTGGCAGATTTTGTTCTATTTTGTACTATTTGCAGCAAGTTATTAGTGTTTCGTAGTCATGGGAAAGACAGAAAGCTTTGCAGGGCACTTAAGTTCTACTCTAGGCACCAGAAATATTGTTTACAAACTTTGCCAATACTCTTTTAAGCATATTGGTGAAATCCTAAGAGCTAGAAACTACTGTTTCTTTTAATAAGAAAGCTGAATTACGTAGGCAATTCTGCACCTAGGTCTATGTTCTTGAGCTTTTCATAGCATCAGATATCAGACACTTCTTCTTATGAAAATAACCTCCCCGTTTACTTGAGATCAGATTCTGGCAACCAGGAATAATCCAGTATAGTAGAAAATAATGTATTGTGAGGCACCACACATCCACAGATAAAGTTTTAAATATATCATTATTTTACCCTCCAGGATAATTAAAATTCACCGTCACCTTGCCAAAGAACTTAGGAAAAGAAAATCAATTTTATGTCCCAATTAGCATGTTTCATGGATGATTTACATGCATACAGCACTGGCAGTGTTTTCTTACCCAGCACAATGTTCAGCCAAACTCCCTGATGCATTTTGCTGAAAATACTTTTCCCCCCCCACCCAACCGCTTCCTCAATTTATTTGGTCATGTAGGAGACAGAATAAGTTCTGAAAATGTCCTATAGAGCAGTGTATTGCGTCAGAGGGAAAGCGTCCCAAAAGTTGAAAGTAGGTCATCCATCCTTACCAATCTTTTCCTCACAGAAGAAGTGAGGGAGGATTTTTTTTAAAGAGGATACAGTGGAAGGAATACAGTGTGGTGAATGTGGAAAAAAGGGTATAGAAAGTTGGGGGAATATCATTAGGGATCTATCAAGGGGCTGCACAGGCTAACTTGTGAATTCCCCCAGGGTAAGAGCATACAAGTAACCAGACCAACGATTTTATTTTAAAAAATGATATATTTTATTAAATAGATAAACAAGTTAATAAGACTATAGCCAACATATATCAAAAGTCACACAGTTGAGCAAACAATAAAGCTAGCTTTTAACAACTTAAGACTTTCCAAGAATTGTCAGGTGGTGTTAGGGCTGCCAGGTTCCCTCACCCTCCAAGCAGGAGGCGGGAGACCTGGCACTTACTTGTTTGATGTTTTTGTGCATGTTTTTTGCCTGTACGCACTCCTGGGCTGCATGATGACATCACTTCCTGGAAGTGGCATCATTGCACAGGCTCTTGTGCCACCCCTGGAAGCCCTCCTGCTGAAGAAAAGGGGCAGAGCGTGGGGATGCTGCCAGAGCGGTGTGACAGACCTTGGAGTTCTCCCACAGTTTGTGGCAGGTCACAATGCACTTGATCTCCTTGATCGAGCCTCTGGCAATTCCTAGCTCTTCATATCTTGTGACTCTAGACGTAAGATCACTGTATACCTCGATCCCCCATGAGGGGGCGAGGGCGGTGGTGGAAGTTGCACTTTTATCCAGAGCTTCCCAGCATCCCTCCACCCCATTCTTGCTTAACATACTGGACGTGATCATGGAACAAAATTATTTTAAGTTTGATGACAAATATTATTTTCAAACAAAGGGGGTGGCAATGGGTTGTGCCGCCGCCCCCAGTATCACCAATCTTTACATGGCACAACTTGAATGTGACTCCATTTTGAACACTATAAGGAACCCACACGTGGCATGGATTATTTTCTATCGCCACTTTATAGATGATATCATAGCGATTTTTGCATCCCACGACGTGGCTGAGAACTTTTGCCAGTGGATTAATACCATCATCCCTGATATCAAATTCACCTGGCAAGGGAGTTCTGAGTGCATTAGCTATCTGGACATTACCATTTATAAGTGTGAGAATAAATTGTTGGTCCGCCCCTTTAAGAAGGCCACGGACCGTGCGTCCTACTTGCACTATACCTCTTTCCACCCCAGGCGTCTAAAATATAACATCCCGATTGGTCAATTTCTAAGAATTAAGCGTAACTCCTCCCATTTGGAGGATTTCAGACGGAATAGTAGGCAGTTAGCACAAGCATTTGTAAACAGAGGCTACCCACAATCGGCAATAACATCAGCCATGAATAGGGCGCTTGCTACTCCGCGTGAGGATCTGCTCAAACCTAGACCACGTGGTAATGATGGGCAGATCAAGTGGGCTATAGATTACACTGCTTTAGCAATTCCCATCAGCAAAATCGTACGCAGACACTGGCACTTAATTAATAACATTCCTGGATGTGAACAGTGTCCTGCTATAGGCTATCGCAGAACCAAAAGTTTGAAAGATATGCTTACCACATCTGAATTTAAAACCACTGAACCACCTAGAAATAGACCCATGGGACACTTCCCGTGTGGGGGTTGCAACGTCTGTAATTTAATGGTTGGACTGGATAACATTATGCCAGATAGGAAAAGGAGTGTGAGGGGCTTTTCCATGTGCAAGACCGCTAATGTGGTTTATGTGGTTCGGTGCAGTTGCATGTTACAGTATGCGGGCAGCACCACGCGCCCCTTAAAGATTAGGATTCAAGAGCATGTCTCCCGAATCGGAAATAAAGTCCATGAGGCTCCTTTGGTTTCACATTATTGGTCATCTCACAACAACATCAACGAGTTTAGAGTTTCTGTGCTGGATGTAGTGCAGGAATCCTCCAGTAACAGTGACATAAAGAGAAAATTATTACAACTGGAAACTAAATGGATTTTTGAACTCCAGAGCCTAGCCCCGCAGGGTTTGAATCAGGAGATAGATTTTTCCTGTTTCTTAGGCTAAAGATGACTCAGCAATTAGGCAGCAGAAGAGCACTGGAGGTAATCAGGGTTCTTTTTCTCTCCGCATACCACCAAACAACATGTTTACATTCCAGCCATCGAGTGGAGATGTTTTGTGAAGTAGATGTTTTTGCAAGATGTATGTGTAAACTTGTGGATATTTATTGGATGGCCAGTCTCCTTTAAACCGGGTAGGCGCTTATTGCTTTAACTAATTAGTCTCTTTTAAATGCACTTTAGGGTGGGGCATTTTACCCCACTGAGCAAACTGTCCGTTGGAAAGCTTGTAGTAGAGATAGAATATGATCCAGGAGGGTATGTGACCAGGAGATCTGCATTTTGTGAGTAGTAACATTATTTTTGTACTGTATAGCCATTGTGTGACTTTGAGAGAAACTTTTTTATGGTTTTTTAAAATAATTTATTTCAGTCAGTGATAGATGTGCCCAAGAAGAAGTGTTTTAACACGAAACGGGAATTGAAAAATATACGTACGCACTAGCCCGTCGGCACGGCGATTCTCCATCCCTGTGTGGATTGTGAACTATTCAACTGGCATCTTGGCACACTGCTCTCCTACCTCTGGATCTCCCACTGTGGACTATTTATGCATTGCTCATACGGACTTTGAATATTTATTTATTGTATACTGTTTACATTACTTGCACTTGCACTTTGCACTTGTTACTAAAACACCAGTGTGAACTGGTTAATTGGTTGAGTCCCGGTCTTTGTAAATTTGTTGAGCTGACTAACCGGGTTAATCTCCCCTATTCTTGTGTTGGTTCAGTCTGCAGCAGTGCACAGGAGCACTGCCAGGTGTCAGGTCTGACATATGTTTCTTGTGTGTTCTAACCAGAGAGACCCCATTTTAATCCTGTTGTGTTTTAAGCTCTTCTTTTGCAGGTGACAAGCAGTCCTGCAACACTTATCTCAAAGAAGAGGAATGTTTTGACTACAGCCCTTCCAGCCTTGGGAAAGTTTCATTCTCTCAGCTTCAAGCCGCGTGTTTTGAGAACTGTGGGGGGAGGATGGGATTTGCTGGGCTATGCTATCCTGTATCCTAACCTTTACCTTCATTCGTAACAATATACGTGTACCAGCCAAGATATTGCATCTTGGTCAGTGGACTATAATGGTTTTTTATATTCAGTAAAATCTTTTGAAAAAAATGGACTCATGTCTAATTGCAAGAGATAGTCTGGATTGCAACTTTTAATAAGCCACAGTCTGACACCAGGAGGGCCCTGGAGAGCCCCTGCTCTTTGGGGCCCAAATCAGCCCGCTGTGGAACACAGAAATGCACCATGCAGTGTGGGAGCATGCCACAGGAGGCACGTTATCCTGCCTTTTCCCCTGCTGGTAAGCAGAGGTGGAGGTTGGAGAGTGGGAGTGGGGGATCCCCTGCCCCCAGTGGGAGACTGGCAATCCTAGGTGGTGTAAACCTACATTTAAGAGCAGACCTAAATGTAAACATGCTCTATGACAGCAGTAGATCTGTCAGGCATAGATTAGAGCCTAACCAAATCTCAGAGAGGAACCTTTTCTCTGGGGCAGTACTACAATTATAGTTTCTAACCTCCCATGTCAGGTGATGGTAACCTCGAATCCAAGCAAGCTTTCCAAAGAATATTCCAGTATCTTACATCATTGCTCCAAGTAGGGTTCCCTGTTGCCCACGGGTGGCATGCAAACTTCCAGGGATTTGCTCCCTCGTCCGCCGATTGCCCAGTGATTGGTGGGAGGGGGCAAGCTCCCAGAGGTTGCCTGCCAGCAGCAGGCACCTCAGGAATGCTCACTGGGCATGTGCTCCCAACAAGTGTGGCAACATCACTTCAGGAAGTTACATTGTTGTGCCGGCCATGGGAGCATTCCTGCACTTCATTTGGGGCCAATTTGGACCCCAAATGGGCCAAATCGGCCCCTTGCAGCGCATGGGAGTGCTCTTGTGCCCGGAATGGTGACATCACTTCCAGAAGATCCACATGCTGCTGGCTCGAGGTAAGTGCCAGGTCCGCAACCCTCCTGGCAGGAGGACAGAGGGACCTGGAAACCCTAGCTCCAAGTGTCCCTCCGCCCAATTCTGACAAGATGTTCTCATGAAAAGCTAACAGCTTCGACCTCAAGCTGACAAAACTCTACTGAGGCCCAGTCCTTAATCAATTATACCTGCAAGAAAAAAAACAGGCACATTATTTTGCACATTGACCCTTAATGAGGAAGCAAGATGTTGGCTTGTCTCCCTGGATCACTAATGATTCTTAATTGTCTTTTGTCCTGCATATGGGCAACCCATTTCCTAGTTATCCTAGTGCTAAGTAATCCCAGTGTGTGCGTGCCGCAGAATCCTTGGGCAAACCAGAGAATTCTGGGAAACATTCTTCGACATGCACTCATTTTCTGTGGGCTTCTGACCATGCATGGCGAGCTTCATTGACATCCCATGTGGATGAGGTCTCTACATTACAAGTCTATGCAAATTCCACAGACAGCATCCATCCACCCCCCAAATATCAGGTCCACAGGGGCTTGATTCTGGTTTAAACCATGGTGCAAGAGGAGGTGGGGGTTAAATCTCTTCTTGGGTTCTTCTCCCAACCTGAAACTCTCCTGAGACTCACTGTTTTGACACATTTCAGTCAATATTCTGGCACCTTTACCAGAACCACCACTGATCACTTGGGTGGGGAAATCTTGAACAGACCCTAATGCTCCAGTGATTAGCCGCTTCTCTGGGGGAGTGCGAGACTCCCTAAATCAAAGGGCCTGGTGTGGTAATACTGGGAATAGCTCTGTGTTAGGGTTGCCAGGTCTCCCTACCCTCCAAGCAGAGGTGGGAGACCTGGTACTTACCTTTGCTTCATTGGTCATGCACACACACTCCCAGCCTGTGGGATGCCTTTACTTCCAGGAAGTGATGTCATTGCGCAGCTGCAGGCCACCCTAGGCGCACTCCTTATACTCCACAGGGGCCCGAATCAGGCTGTGTTGGGCCCAATACAGACTGATTTGGGCCTCATTTGGGCTAAGTCAGGCCTGATCCGGGCTGTTGGGCCCGATTCAGACCAATTTGGCTCGGATCCGGTCACTGTGGAGTGCAGGAGCACTGCTGCACTTCACAGCTGCCAAATTTGGGCAGATTTGGGCCTTATCAGTCTGCTGCAGAGTACAGGAGCACTGCTGCACTCTGCGGCACCTGATCTGGGCCAATGCAGCCCCGATTTGGTCCTAGGAGCACAACTCAGGAAGCACAGCCCTCCCCACCAGCCTGGTAAGTGGAGGCGGGGTGGAGAGTGGGAGCGGGGGATCCCCCCACACACACACAGCAACCCTACTCTGTGTAAAAGCCTTAACCATTCTCCTTCATTCATTCTGCTCCAGTAGGAAAATTTCTTATGGATTTTAAGATTTGAACCCTGTAGCACCTTGAAGACGAACACGATTTCCAGGATGTAAGCTTTTGAGAGTCCAGCTCCCTTCATCAGAACTTAACTCTCAAAAATATATGCCCTGGAAACCTTTTCTTTAAAGGTGCTACCAGACTTGAATCTTGCTATTCTACTGCAGACTAACACTGTTAACCACCTGGAACTGTCTTATTGGATTGTTTGCCTCGAAGGTTTATCCCACTGCAGGGGAAAAGGGCATTTATTATGGGATCAATGAAATGATACGGGCATCTATTAGGAAACTTCCTTGTTTAAACTATTTTTAATGAAGTATTGAGTTTTTATCTATTACACTGTATTTTTAATTTATTTCTTTAAGATATTTCTCTCAAGAGTCCTGGCCAAAGCAGCTTACAATTAAAACAACATAACAATACTTAAACATGACATTAAAACAAGCCATTAAACGTAAACAGCATAAAAACTATTCATAAAACAGCTGGTAAGATTAATTAAAAAGCTGGTAAGATAAAACTAATTAAAATCCTGGGTAAAAAAATATATGTTTTGAGCCTGGAGCCTGAAAGAAAGTAAAGTAGGTGCTGCACAAGTGTACTGTATACTAAATAGCAAGGAGCTCTACAGCTAATTTTAGTTCATGTATTTAGCTCATGTATTTTTCATATCCACATTTTACATTTTTAGACAAGGGCAGCAGTAGGGTTGTCCAAAATTGTTTAGATATAGTCACTGATTTCTCTGATCTCTTTTTTCTTGTTCAGAAGAGAAATTTCTCTTTGATTTCTCTGCATAGTATTTTGTTACACCACACGATAATGCTGCATATGCCCTTTTGTAACTTCAGTCCTCACAGGGTTTTTTTTTAATCCAGGGGATTGGATGGTTTGGGAAGATGCTGTCTGCCTCTGAGCTCCTCTAGATTGAAATTCTGAAAGTTTGCAAAACTTCCTTCTTGCTTTTCCTTTTTTGATTAAAAGAATTGATTTGAAACGCTTCACATTCCTAAAGCAACAGAAAGAAATGAATGTTAAATTTCAGAAAGAAATTGGATAAAGAGGAATTAAGAGAATTTCTCTGAGCAGCACTACCTGTGAGGCTACTTTCCCTCTGTGGAGCAAGAGATATAGAACTCTAGAGACTTTCAGAATATCTTTCTAAATTTTCATCACAAAGGTACACAATCAAGTTTTCATTACAAGGGTGTACAGGCTGGGGCAGGAAATGCTCGTCTCAAAGCAAAATTTAATACCGTGCAAAGCTGCTTCCCAGCCAGAAACCTATTACAAACTCCTGTAGTTAAGCTGGTATAATGAAGAGGGAAGAATTATTGACATCTTGAAGCTTTCTGGCTTTGGGCCAGAAACCATCTTTCAGCTTAATCCACCTCATGTGTTGGTTGTGAGGATAATACACTTCATACCCAACATGGATACCCCTTTGAGTTCCTCAGGAATAAGGCAGTAGAAATACAATGGCTGTGGTTGTGCACAATACAATATTACATTTGAGAAAACAGGGGAAGTTCCACCAGTGTTACAAAGTACCTTGGATCATTGGGATCCAGTATCATCTTCTGCTTCCTATGCAACTTGGAGGGAACTGCAAAAAATCTGGAGCAAAGCAGGACAGAAGAGGCAATAATTGTGAAGGAAAAGTTTACTTCTGACTCCCCATCCTGTTCTTCTTTTTTAACAGATTGGCAACCATTGCTGACTTAATCAAGTTTCTGACTAACAAGCTCCAATGGCATGTTTGACCTTGACACAGCTCTCTCTTAATAACTCAGCCTGACACGGGAGCCAGCTGACGTCTCCAGTGGTTTATTGAAATGGCAAATGCAGACAGTGGGACATGGAGTGACGCCCTTTGCGGAGAGGTTTTATCCAGCTGATTTTTCCTTTTGTGTCTTTTCTTGCTAGAGACTAGAGATGGGCACGGACCAGCATTTGCCTACGGACCGCCAGTTCGGGGTTCGTGGGCTTCCACGGACCACGGTCCATGAACTTTTAATGGACCAGGCCCAGTTCAAGAACCGGTTCGAGAACTGGTTCAAGTCAGAAAAGGCGTTGGTTTTCCCACAGATTTTCACTTCAGTCAACTTTCCCCACCAAAGGTTCTCATGTAATGCTCCTCGATTATCACTTTTCCAAAGAGACAAACAACAACTTCCCCTCCCCTATTCTGAATGACCCTTACCCACCCTTGGGGGAAGGAGAGAGACTAGTGCTCCTGTCCAGAAGTGGCTGCCCACAAAACCCACCTACATGGGGCTGCATTAACAAGAGATGCCCTCCCTGGGGGCAGGGAGACCAGTTCTCCATGATGGGAAATGAATGGATGTACTTGAGTGAAAGCCAACTCCGCAACAGGATCATGTAGCAATTCAAAGGCCCCTTGCTGGAATGGAAGGCACGGGAGGGATGGAAAGGATGTCTTCCACACCTTGAGGGAAGGAAACTTATGCTACCCTGTTCAGAGGGAACCTCTTTGGGCAGTGGACAACAAGTCCCACCTTAGTGACGTGGTGTGTCAGCTTGCTTGCTATCAAGCAAGCTGACCTGGGCCACTGTCCTACTTCTCACTGGACTTTGGGGATTGACCTTCAGAGGGGCCCTTGCGCTCACAAGAGCAGGATGGTTGCCAACAAAACCCACTTCACTGAACGTGATGCAGTCCATCATGTGCCTTAGACTGTTTTGTCAGCTTACAAATCATATCAAGAAAAAGAGGAGGTACTTAGAAGGTGCCAGGGACAGGGCTTGTCGTCGGGAGGAGGATAATATATGTTTGTAAAGCTCAGTCATCATGTGCCTTACACTGTTTCATCAATATACAAATACAAATCCACTATTTAGGGAGTGAAAAAGGCTTAGAAAGAAGTGAAGCAGACAGAGCCCCCCAAAACGTGCTTCCAGTGGTTCTAGGATGGGTGTTTCACAGAGTCCAATAGCAGTCTTCCCCCTGCACCTCAAAAGCCAGGCTGGAAAAGCCCCCAAAGTCACCCACTATTTAGGCAGTGAAAAAGGCTTAGAAAGAAGTGAAGCAGACAGAGCCCCCCAAAACCTGCTGCCAGTGGTCCTAGGGTGGGTGTTTCACAGAGGCCAGTAGCAGTCTCTCCCCTGCACCTCAAAAGCCAGGCTGGAAATATCCCCCCAAGTCACCCACTATTTAGGGAGTGAAAAAGGCTTAGAAAGAAGTGAAGCAGACAGAGCCCCCCAAAACCTGCTGCCAGTGGTCCTAGGGTGAGTGTTTCACAGAGGCCAGTAGCAGTCTCCCCCCTGCACCTCAAAAGCCAGGCTGGAAATATCCCCCCAAGTCACCCATTATTTAGGGAGTGAAAGGCTTTGAAAGGAGTGAAGCAGAGAGCCCCCCCAAAGCGAGCTGCCAGTCACCAGAGAGTAGGTGTTTCACAGAGGCCAGTAGCAGTCTTCCCCCTGCACCTCAAAAGCCAGGCTGGAAATGTCCCCCCAAGTCACCCACTAAAAAGGCTTTGAAAGGAGTGAAGCAGAGAGAGCCCCCCAAAACGTGCTGCCGATCATCAGAGAGTAGGTGTTTCACAGAGCCTAATAGCACTCTTCCTCCCCTTGCATCTCACTAGCAGCCAAAAAAAAAACTTGGGGGAATGAAGGCAAGAACTCAAGCAGACAACACCCAAAGCTGCCTTGCACCCACTGTGGGTCTGTGAGTGGGGTGGCGTCACAGCACAATAGAACCCACCGGCAACCCAGAAAAAAGGAAGAGATTTTGGGGGGGGGATTAAGTCCGAGAAGAACCCAAGGACTCAAAACGCCAAAAGAAATCAGAGTAACCCAATAGTGCAATAAAATGATTTTTTAAAAAGTGCTCTAGAATAGAAACGAGGAGAAAAAAATTAAACAGGAATGGAGAAAAGAGAAAGCTCTCTTGCACCAGAACCCCCAAGCCCAAAGGCACAAGCCGCGCTCTCACAAAAAAAAGAACCTTCCCCACAGCAAGCAGTTGCTAAGCTAACTCGCGTCCCTGCGCCAGCAAAATGGAGCGGAGTTTTGCGCGCTTTGTCTTTTAAGCAGAAGGGCTGGTGATCTCTGTTTGGCTGACAGAGCTGCCAATCAAGGTTTCCTGGGCTAAGATTGCTGTGTTCCAAACGGGGAAGGTGGCTCCACACCGCTGCTGAGGAAATTGTTTGAGCAGGAATCCTGGCATGACGGGCCAACAGACACACAGACAGAAAGCCCCAATGTTCAGCGGTTTCGTGAGAAAAACACGTGCCCATGGGCCGCGTGTTTGCGAAGGACGAACTGGGTAAGTTCGTGACGAAATTAGGTCCGTTATGCGGACCGTGCCCATCCCTACTAGAGACTTAAAATGGCTAGTAATCCAGTGCTGGGGAAGCCACTGAAGGATCTACTCACTTCCTATCTTCTGATGCAGACTGGGGCTGCTTGGGAAAGTGAGAAGGATAGATGTCACCACTGATCCTAGACCAGAAGTCCGAGGAGGATCAAAATGCTGGATTAATAGTGCCAAAAATCAGAAGTTGACTGAAGTTGAATAGTGGTATAAGTATAAAGTTGTCCGGTGTGTGAGGGGGTGGGGGAGATAGAAATAGGCAGGCAGGCAGTGCTTATCTCAAAACAAAATTTGTACTAGGAAAAACAAAAAGTATCTCCCGGCAAGAACAACAGGTTCCTTAGTCAATTTTTTCAAGTGCCCTTTGCTCTTACTGGAAGCAGCTCTTGTCACATCACAGAGTATATAGGTTAGGCCCAGGACCCTTGTCCAGTGGGACAGTTGCATGTGAGTTACAGTTTCTCCTCAATTTCTATTTGTGCAATGCTTGATTCGGAGTATGACTGCAGTATATGTGGGGATGGGTCTTCAGCTGCACCCACCCCCCACCTCGTGCTGTTATCTTAAACTTCAGTGGTCATGGGAATGTGCTGTTTGACCCACTGAAGAAATCCACAAGTTCATCATGCCTTAGTGAGTTTCCTCAGCAGGTCAGATATAATCGCCTATGTGAACAGACTTTTAAAAAAATGTTTCCGTGGCAGCTACCACCACCGTGTTTATTCTTTCTTACTCCTCTTTCAAAGTATATATATTTTTAAAAATTACCCTTCTTCTCCCCTGAACTTGGGCTTCCTCTGAGTATGTGGGGCTCTGTCTCCCATGGCAGCCATTTTGTTGTTGTGCCCACCCTGTGTAGGAATTCCAAAGGTGCCATGAGCTCAAAAAGGTTGAGAATCCCTTCCTTGCTGGTACATGTATATGTAAGGATCCTGCCAAGGAACTACAAAAGACTCCACTGGCTGGTTTTTTGAAGCTTTATTGTAAGATCTAGTGTCATGGGCATGAACAGCATTACGAACGGAAAAAAACAATGAACAGGACGCTCAGCTGTTCGCGAATGGGCTGTTCGTGATGCGCCATTCCAGCCAAACAGGTGGTCGTCGCAAGCCTCGTTCATTGCACTCGGCCACTGTTCGGGAAGCCAGACACTGAGGCGCCTTCAATCAATTGCCTCGGCAACAGAGGGAGGGAGTGCCTGAACTCTGTCTGCACTCCCTCTATCTCCCTGGACACCCCAATCAAAGCCCAACTTAGCTTGGTGGGCAGGTCTTCCTTCCAAGCGTGGAGCTGCAAAATCAGTTACAATTAGTAATGTGGAAGCAGACATCAAGGGGGGAGGGAGGGAGGGAGGGGTGTTCTGTGGCCATGGGAACTCCAATGTCATCCCTGCAAACCCTGTTAGGCAGTTCTGACTGCCAACCACAGACCTCCTGTGTTTCTCAATCAGACCTCTGCTTATAAAAGGGCACTGCGCTCCCAGTTCTGTCTTTCACTTTCAGCAAGCAGTGGAGTGGGAGAGAGATGTTAATAGTGTTTTGGGAGGAGAGAATGGGAGAGTGCATTGGAGCTGGGCTTTTTTCTGTGTGTGGTGGCTGGGATAGGGATCTATCCCCTCTGGTTCCAGGGCTGCTGCCAGGCCCTGGGGCCAAGCTCAGTGGGCACCTCGGCTGAGGGCTCACCCTGACTATTATTATTATCAGTATCAGTGCCTGATCTGGTGGTCAGGCTTGTGGGTGTGCTGTAAGCAAACAAATGAGAGGTATTTCTTGGGAAGGAAACAATAGAAAAAAACAAACAAGATCCCAAGAATGAGAAACAAGTCACTTCAAAGCACCAGTACTAGGTATAGATCCAAAACAAAATAAAGTTTTATCTAGTCAGTAATCTTCATATTTACAATCAAAATGGCAATGCAACGAATGTGACAACATGAAATGCAGTCAATGTTTCTAACAATCAATATCACAAATAGTCTATAAGCTTTGAAAGGAAAAATGAATCCTTCAATGAAAGGAAATAAACTGTCCTTTCTTGTACTAAGATGCTTTCTTTATTATTTTTCTCTCTTACAGGTGGAATGAAAAATTGAAGCTCCCGAGGGGCTCCCCTGAGTTGCCCTCCTTCCACAAGTATCAGGAGAGAGAAGCAGGTAAGTTCAAGGTTAATTGTTCCAAATAAATTGCTTTAGTATAAAGATGCTTTCTCTTTTCTTCTCTTGTAGATGAGTTGTGAAGAATATGGGAAGCTCCCGAGGGGCTCCAAAAATTTGCCCTACAAGTGGCCAGCAACAAATAATCTGCTTGTTTCATATAATGTTCATTTCTTCAGGGGCTGGAAAGTCCTCCACCAGAGCAATAAACTTGCTGAACACTAAATAACAATACAACATAATAAGTTTCTTCCTTCTTTTTAACCAATAGTTACAAAGATTCTTAAATTGTGAATTTACTTACCACATAGTCAAACAACATATCTCTTGTGCATAAATTCAGCGCACTCATTCCATTTGTGTGAAAGAAACCCACCCACAATTTGTCTTAAATGCACTGGGAGGCGAGGTATATTTAAAATTACAAGCAACCACTAGGGAGACTCCAGTACAAAAAAATGCCTAGTCAGTGTTAAAGTTCTTAAAGAAAACAAGACAAATTTAATTCCAAATTTAAGCCTCTGGGTTGTAAAGTTCCCAGATTGTGAATCCACTGGGCTTCTACACACTACCTAAAATTCATAAAGGGGTCTTCCCACTCCCTGGGCACCCAATTGTGTCAGGATGTGACTCCATTTTAGAACCTCTGGCGATATACCTTGATTCACTCCTGCAGCCCTTTGTGATTAAGACAACAGCTTTCCTTAAAGACATGGGGACATTTATTCAAAGCATAGAGGGCAGAGAGATGGAGCCAGATTTTGTCTTTGTCACTATGGACGTGACATCGCTCTATACCTCCATTCCCCATGATGGTGCAAGGGCAGTCATTGAAACTACACTATACAAATGGGAAGAACAGGCCCCCACCACCCCTTTTCTTTTACAGTTAGTGGACCTCATTTTGGAGAATTATTATTTTCTTTTTGACAAGCAGTTTTATTTTCAAATTAAGGGTATAGCTATGGGGTGTTCAGCAGCTCCAAGCATTGCAAATTTGTTCATGGAAGATTTGGAAAATAGGGCAATTCTTACACCACAAAACCCCTTTCAAAGGAGGATTATTGTATACAAAAGATTTATTGACGACTTATACATTTTGTTTAAGGGTGGTGAATATGTGGAGGCATTTACTATCTGGATGAATCAAGTGGATCTGAACATAAAATTTACCATGCAGTGGAATAAGGATTCCATTAATTTTTTGGGATTCGGTTTCGTTTTCGCGGCCATGTCGGACGCTCCTCTCGGCAGGTCCGAGAAGAAGCAGCCGAGCACCCTGACCGGGCGGCTGATCTGCAAAGGTTAGCCCCCAGGGCTCCCAGGGAGGGAGTCTGGGTCCGGGACGCGACGGGAAGAGCCCTCTGGCAGATTGAGGCAGGGGGTAAATTGCCCGTTTGTCCCTATGGAGGCCGGCAGACGTGCGCGGCGCCTTGTGTGCTGCCGGGCCATGGAAAACGGCAAAGAACAGGATTAGGCGGAAGCCTGTAAGTAAGCGAATCCCTTCTGTTACTACAAGCGCATGTGAAGGAGTGGTGGGATCTGAAGCTTAGAAGATTCGGATTTTTCCCCCCTCGCAGAGTCTCGGAAGATTGGCGGTCCCCCCCCCCTAAAATGGCAGCAAAAAAACAGAGTCCTGCTTTGGGCAAGTCAGTTTCGGCTGCCCTGCAGGGAAGGGGCGAGTCGCTCGAGGAACTGGTGAAAAGATCGGTTACTGAAGCCATAAAACCCTTTGTTGACAAGCTGAATGAAACAGATCAAAGGGTGGGCTTAATTGAGAGCGATGTGAAAGCCATCAAGGAAGTAGTGGGGGGGGGCAGAGAAGTCTGCTCAGGAAAATGCGTCACTTATGAGAGCAACGAACAAGGAGCTAAAGTTGGTGGAAAATCAGCTGATTGGGCTGCAAGTGGAACGAACACAGACCATTTTGCGTCTCCAGAATGTTAAAGAGGAGGAAAACGAGGATTTGTGGGATCTTGCCTTGGAACTTTTAGCGTCACCCGCGAGGGCAACTAAAGAAGAAGTAAAAAGCGCCATTTTGGGAGTCCGTCGGGCATCTTCAAAATATGCAATGAAGCGGCAGCTGCCTTGCGAGATCGTTATTGAGTTCTCATCCAGGAGGGTCCGGGACAATATCCTATATAACTCATATAATGCGGAGTTGGACTTTCTGGGAAATAAAGTCAAGATACTGAAGGACGTTCCATTTTTAGTTCGGAAGAGAAGATTTAAGTATAAAAAGCTGGCTGCTCTTTTGAGGGAACGTGACATAAAGTACAAATGGCTATTTCCGGAAGGAATCGGGTTTAGTTATAAAGATCAAGCTTACAAGATTAATTCGGAAGATCAGCTAATGGATTTTGTGGACAAAAATCCAGAATTTGGGCCAGACATCAAGCAAAAAGAAGAAGATTTGAAGCCTGAAGGGAGGGGGGAGGCAACGAGCGCTGCGGCTGCAGCTGCTCAGAGAGAACTGCGTCCGAGGCCCAGAGGGGGAAAAAGATTTAATTTGAATTGTAATTTGTATTTTGTAAGATCAACCATTCCATCATTACCTTATTAAGCTATTTTTTAATTACGGCAGTATGAAGGGAAAGCATTGAAGTGTAGTGTTTAGTGTTTGTAAGTTGCCTTCCCCTTTTTTCCACCCCCCTTCCCCCTCTTCTTATTCTCCCTTCTTTCCCTTCCCTTGTACTATTGTAGTTTTTTGTAGTTTATTGTTTTAGATGTTAAAAAGAATAAAAATATATATATATAAGGATTCCATTAATTTTTTGGATGTGGTCACTTACCGAAATGAACAGGATCGAATAGGTATTAGGCCATTTAGAAAGTCAACGGATAGGAATTCATATTTGGATTACCGATCCTTCCATCCAGGACATATCAGATGCAATATTCCTTATGGTCAGATGCTGAGGGTGAAATGCAATTCGACACTAGAGGTAGATTATTTAATGGGCAGCAAATGCATGCGGGAGGCCTTTCTCAATAGGGGTTACCCCCCCGAGGGTGATTAGAGAAGCGGAGGATAGGGCTGCACGGACACCAAGACAAGAGCTGTTTCGTCCAAAAGAACGCCATCCCCAGGACTCAATTTTTTGTTCTCTGGAAAATACGCCTCTGTCACATAAGATTAAACGGATTATCAATAGACATGGCATCTCGTATCTGAGATTGATGGCTGTGAGAGGCCACCCAAAATTGGCTTAAAACGGACAAGGAACCTTAAGGACATTTTGGTACATGCCAAATTTGGGGAACAGTTTTTAGATAAAGGACTCCCCAAAGGACATTTTGCATGCGGGCACTGCGGGGTGTGCCCCTTAGTTTGGACAGGTGACAGCATCAAGATAGAGGGTAGGTCATTCAAGATTCAAAATTTTTCAACATGTGCCACGGATTCAGTTGTATATTTAATAAGCTGCACGTACAGGAAACTGTACGTGGGCAGCACAATACGTCCCGTTAAGACACGGATATTAGAACACATGTCAAGAATCAGGAATCATATAACAGAGGCACCGTTAGTAGAGCACTTCCAAAAATTCCACACTAAGGAAACTGAATTCAAATACAGTTTTGTATGTCTCAAGGGGGGATCGCAGCATTGTGTACAGAGGGACCTCCTGAGGAAAGAAGCCCAGTGGATTCACAATCTGGGAACTTTACAACCCAGAGGTTTAAATTTGGAATTAAATTTAATTCCAAGCAACCACTCCTGTCTCGTCTATCCCCTCCTTTCCGCGCAGGCAGGAAGGCGGTTAGTGTCTGGCAGTGTCACCCAAACTGTTATGAGTAGTGCCCATTCTGCCTGCACAGGTGTCTCGGAGCGGTGTGGAACTGCTCTGGCCCCCTCATTTCTCGGGGCTGCTGGTCCCTCTTTCTACCTCACTCTCTGTGAAACCACTCCAACCCTTATGAATGACCTCTCCTGTCCTGCCCATCCCCTTCTTTCCACGAAGGCAGGATGGAGGGTCATGTCAGCCGCCGCTTCACAAGGGACTATCCTGTTACTACTCCCTCCTTGGTCATTTTATTTTATTTTATTTATTTATTCAATTTATATACCGCCCATCCCCAGGGGCTCTGGGCGGTCATGAGAGACAGCTTGGCTGCGATTGCGCAGCTGATTGTATCATATAGGGATACAGCATGGTTGCACAGCATGGTGGCTCCCCTGTCACCGGGACTGACTGGACCCCTTTGAGCTGGGTGGGAATGTGTCCCGCGACTCCCGTCCTTTCTGCAAAGGCAGGAAGGTGGGTTATGGCAGCTGCTGCCGCTACCCTATTTCTTCCTCTCCCTCTCTGGGCCCACTCCGACCCTCCCAACTACCTCTTGCTTTTGAGCTTTCCAGTTCACAGTCCATACTGCTCTCTCTCAGATACTACCACGAGTCCCTTCCCCACCACTTACACTGCCCCATCCCCTCCTTTCGGTGATGGCTGGGAGGTAGCTGGTGCCAACAGCCACTGATGGATCGGGTCTTCCAGGCTCTGTCACAGGATCTTCCAGGTACAGCTCATCACCGTGGCTGGAAGCCCTTGGTCCCCCTCTCCCACCCTGACCACTTCGTGTTTCCTCTTTCCTCCTCTCCCTCTCAAGTACTGCCAGGACACAAGTCCCTTCCCCACCACTTGCACTGCCCCATCCCCTCCTTTCCATGACAGCAGCAAGGTGGTTGATGCCAGCAGCCGCTGACGGATCAGGGTCTTCCAGGCCCTCTCGCAGGATCTTCCAGGTATGGTTCACTGCCACAGCCGGAACCCCTTTGTCTCCCTCTACCTAACCACCCAGCAGCCGCAGTCATCAACCATCTTGCTGCGTAAGTGAATAATCTGTCTGCCCCCAACCTGGAGGCCTGGTGGGCGGGCACATGGCGGGTGCTGCCAGTGAGTGGCCAGACCCCCTGCCCCCTGAGGGGAGGTGGCATGCCCCTGCTTCCCCATGCCCACCAGGGCTGGCAGCTGCAGTCCACACCCACCTTGCTGCGTAAGCGAATAATCTGTCCGCCTCCGACTCGGAGGCCTGTGAGGTGCCACCAATGAGCAGCCAGGCCCCCTGCCCCCTGAGGGGAGGTGGCACACCACCACCTCCCCGCACCCTCCAGGCCCAGTGGCTGCAGTCCTCAACCACCTTGCTGCGTAAGCAGATAATCTGTCTGCCTCCAACCCGGAGGCCTGGCGGACAGGCACATGGGGTGTGCTACTGGTGAACGGCCAGACCCTCCCCACCCCCTGAGGGGAGTTGGCACACCACCACCTCTCCATGCCCACCAGGCCCGGCGGCCACAGTCATCAACCACCTTGCTGCATAAGCAGATAAGTGTCCGCCTGCACATAGGCCTGGTGGGCAGACACATGGGGGGTGCAGCCGGCCAGTGGCCAGACCTCCCATCCCCAAGAGGGGAGGCAACCCGCCTTCAGGTCCACTGCACGGGGCCAAAGTGAACTGGACTGGAGAGGGTGGCTCCATTTGTATTGAATGGGAGTTTCCTGGGGGTGTCAAATTTGGGAATATATAACTCCAACATCCATGCTGCAATCTTGACCAAACTTGGGTTATGGCTGGAGAAGAGGCTGCTGCACATTCCCTGTGAATATGGGCTCCCTAAGTGCTAAGTGGGCTGCTCTGGCACCAATGAACACCAAACACCAAACACGTTCATTAATGGGACATGTTCGGTCCTGTTCGTCTGTTCATGTTCGTCATCGGGAACAAACACCAAACAACCTGTTCGGGGTTTTTTCCCCATTCATGCTCATGTCTAGTCATGATATTACAAAGGTTTTGTTAGGAATAAGGCACATAAATAAAACAATCACACACATACTTCAGAGATAACTAGTGGGCATTTAGGCTTAGAGAGCTCATGGCCACTCGGCCAGGCTCCCAGCTACACAACCTTGAAAGAGAAACCCAGCTGCCATCCTCCACCCTTGGGACTGATGGCAGATGCCAACATCCTGACAGTATATCCAGAGTGCATGAAAAGGTTTACACTGCGTGGTGAATTCCAATGCACTTTGTAGCTTAACGGTCAAATCTCTTTGGTGTGTGACTTTTGGTCCACATAGTATACATTATATAGAAATTGTGTGTGTGTGGACGTGCCTGATAATAGGTCCTTTGCAAAAGCACCTTATCACATTTTTTTTAAAAAAAAGAATATGTTGCCAAGGCTGATTGACAGCCCGAGAAAAATATATCTTCTGTTTATCTAACAAGTGAGAATAGGTAATTGCTTTTTCCAAAGTCTCACAAAGGCTTGACTGATGGGGGTTAGGGAACATTGCTATGGTTCAGTGGACAATTTATACCTCATCATGCTTATGTGGACCTTGGCCTTCCTGATGAAAAATGCTAACATAAAGCCCTAATGGCAGGAAAGCTCTTTATTTTGCCCACACAGATGAAGAGAGAGAGAAGGGGATATATAAACTCCTCTCCGATATTGTGGGGGTTGGGGAAAAACAAGCAAAAATCCAGGAAAAAAGTCATCCTTCCTGTGGTCCAGTCATATCATAAAAATTGGAAAATCTGAGGGAAATTGAAAAAGGAAATCCTCTTACGAAGTATATTTTGCTAGCTTTGTAAGTTTACGGTGTGCATTCAGTAGCACTTTTCTGGAACCCCCATCCCCAACATAGCATAAAAACATGGAAGTGCTGCCTACTGAATCAGCTGCCTTGGTCCATCAAAGTCAATATTGTCTGCTCAGACTGGCAACTGCTCTCCAGAGTCTCAGACAGAGGTCTTTCACATCACCTACTGCTAGATCCTGTACCTGGGGATGCCAGAAGTCGAACTCGGGTCCTGAGGATGAACTTTGGTAGATCACAGTCTAGTTTTGCAAAATGCAAAAGGGGTGGGGGGAACCAACCTGGCAGCCAGCAGTATTATTACAATAAAATCAAAAGCAGTTCTTTAAAAATACATGACATGGAGGCAAGAGTAAGATGGCATTGCTCACCACTCTGTTTCATAGATGTTGGTAGTGTTGCCAACCTCCATATGTGGTCTGGAGATCCTCTGAAATAACAACTGGTCTCCAGACTACAGAGATCAGTTCTCCTGGAGGAAATGGCAGCTTCAGCTGTAGACTGTATGGTATATCATCCCTGGTGAGCTCTTTCTTCCCATACTCTTTTCTTTCCAGGCTCCGCCCTAAAAGGAGCCAGTTTGGTGTAGTGGTGGAGAGCCGTGTTTGATTCCTCACTCCTCCGCTTGAAGCCAGCTGGGTGACCTTGGGTCAGGCACAGCTCTCTCAGAGCTCTTTCAGCCCCACCAACCTCACAGGGTGATTGTTGTGGAGATAATAATAACACACTTTGTAAACCACTCTGAGTGGGTGTTAAGTTGTCCTGATGATTTATAAATCAAATGTTATTGTTATTGTTATTGTCATTGTCATTGTTATTAAAATCACCAAGAATTTCCCAAACCAGAGCTGGCAACCCTAGATGTTGCAGAGGTCTTCAGGTTGTCTCAGAACTCTCCTCACTGACAGTGAGGATGATAGACGACCACATTTAAATGTTGTCCTTCTCCCTTTCTCACAGCACGGTGGCCAGGGCAGCCATGAATTGAGATGGCAGCACGCCAAGGAGGAAGATGCTTTGGTTCCCACTGCCATGACATGTCAGCTTGTGCTAATATAGGTCAAATTGGACCACAAGAGATGGGCCAGAGGCTAGAAGCCAAAAGCCAAGAGCTTGTGGCCCTTTTCTTCTGACACTTGCGGTCCAGTTCATTCTTGCAAGATAGAGGCTCTTGAAACCATCTGAAAAAGGTGTTGGAAAAATACATTTCCCTGCTGACCCAGGTACCCATATATTTGATTTATTTCAGTTCTTTTGCTTCTTTATGGCCAGTCTTGTGTTTGGCCAATGTTGGCTGTTGTTGAATATGTTTTTGCTCCTGGTGTTGATTAATGGGTCCAAGTGGCAACTGGATCTGTTGCAAAGTCTGCTGCCTTGAGAGAAGGGTGAGCTTTTTGCTAGTGAATCATTGTCTTATGCTTGTGGGTTGCTATGTGCCAGCAGGGGTTTCTCCAAGGTGCCCTTGCATCTTGGAGAGCTGGATCATTCTTGAAGAGAATGTAATTCTCTTATAATACAGGCTGCTTTCACACACTTTGGATAATGTACTTTCAGTGTACTTGAGCGATTGTTTGCAAGTGGATTTTCCTGTTTTACACAGGAAAATTTAGTTGCAAACAATCACTAAAGTGCATGAAGTACATTATCTAATGTGTGTGAAAGCAGCCTTGTCCTAGCACTATGGACTGAAAACTAGCAGGATTGTTGTGGTTCCTCCTTGTCTTGTCTTGTCTTGTCTTGTATTTATTTATTTATTTATTACATTTCTAGACCACCCTCCACGTTGGATGGGCTCAGGGCAGTGTAACAACATACAATTTATAACATACAGTTTAAAACAATAAAAACAGTATAAATAAACATTTAAAAACATTATTCCATGTACAATAAAATTTCTCAAATGGCGGGTATAAATATTAAAAATCAGCATTTTAGGCGCAGGCCTTGGCTCTTACATAATGTCACACTTACCTGTGTCACACTTTATGAATAAAATAAATAAATAAGGCATTCATGTTTAACATTTCAAATCTGCCCTTGAAAATTATTCTGAAGCTCCAGTTGGTAAAGAACTGCTCATCTCTTCACAGGATCCCAGAAATGGAAGTACATCTCTCCCATTTTGAAACAGCTCCACTGGTCCCTCATTGGTTTCTGAGTCTAATTCAATTATCATTGACCATTAGGGCGTTATGTGACCTGAAGGTGTTATATGACCTAAGACTTGCTAGCCTGAAAGATTGCCTCTCCCTTTATGAATCCATGTACCTTGAATCTACTTCTGTTGGGGACTTCTCTTAGTGTCAGTCCTAGGGTGGCAGTCCCTGACAGCTAGATCCCCAAGCCCCTCACAGCAAGCAGGCAGGTACATTGGTTGAAGAAACTTTATTTAGAGATCTATTCAGTTCAGGTGTGCACTCGTAGGTAGAAGTTGGCCGAAGTGATTATTCAAACAATAGGACCACTGATTATAGAGGACGTTCTCCTGCCTTCTGGGCCATTTGCATTCAGGTGCAAAACTCCAAAAAGCTACATGGGAATGGATTAGTTTAGTCTAGACAAAGTACAGAGTGGAATCATTCCCTCCTGTGAAAAAGATACATTTCAGTACATAGCTGCAGCTGCGGTCCAAGGACACTAAGAAGTGAAAGTGCATATTTCTTAGAGATAACAAAGATGCCACTGGCTCCTCTGGAAATTAGTATTAGCAGGCTAGACATCCTCAGATGACTTATACAAAATGCATAAGATACAGTATTTAACTTTGGCATTATATCAGTATGAGTTTAAGATGCAGTGTAAGATGCAGAACACAATAATGGCATGGATACTTATATCACTCCCAGTATAAGATGCAGAACACTACAATGGCATGGATGCTTGCATACATGACACTTAGAACTGTCTGGCCACACACAAGTTAATTCTGGCCACTCAAGTTGTTTGAACAGCCTGTCTGAAGGAATTCCCACTTGGCTCAGTTTCACTGACAGTGTAAAGTAAGCTTGCCAGAAACTGCATGGCAACTGGTGACAGTGTTCAGGGGAGGGGACATGAGGGGATGTATGACATTGCTGACATCACTGACATCACCATGTCACTTCCAGATACAACCTGGAAGTGACAGTGGTAGCTCTAGGAATTGCTGCAATTCTATGGTAAAACTCTTACTATATAGGTTCTGGTACTTCCTAGAGATCTAATTCCTAAGAGATTCCCTACCTTCAACAAACACATGGTAAGGCTAGTGTCCGGCTATCTTGTTTAGATAGGGCTTGGACAAATATTAAGCTATGGAGAACTATGTTGGTGAAAGACAGTGAAAACTTTCTTTCTGTACCTTATACTGCTTCTTAACTGACTGGTTTAAAACAGATTACCATTTTTTTAAAAACCCTAGATCACATTTAAACAGTTGTGAAAATCAAACAGAAGCACACAAAATTTTGCAATTGAAAGAGTGATGGGTTGGTTTACTATTATCTTCTAATGAAAGCTTATTGTTGATGTATGAAGCTTAGGCATTCGTTTTTTTTTTAGTGTTTGTCAGTTCAATTGATTTTCAAGTCAGTATGTGCAACATGAGATAAAACAAACAAACAAAACTTTCTTAAGGAAATGTACAGAAAGGAGAAAAAGTTGTCAAGAAAAATTAGGTAAAGAGTTGATAGGAGAATAGTACATTTTATATGGGGGCAGTTAGTGTGACAAGGAGTATAAATTTATTGAAATTAAATCCTATTGAACTTGGAGCTCAGTGTGAACACCATTGGAACACAGTGTTAGAAGTGTTTTATTGATGATAACTTTCATTGATTCTAGTGTGATTTACTACCAGGGAGTAATGCTTCAGAGTGCATCTGTAATGTTAAATGATTAGACTGTTGTCACAATATTGCAATTTTCATCACTGAATCTCAGCAGTTAACAAATTTCTCTATAGGATTGATTTCTGAAGTTCAGGATTAAAATGGCCAGAAAGGCAGTATTCTATCCACACACCTGAAGGATACAGAATGGGGAGTAAGAATATTTTACCTCCTCACTGTTCTATACGGAAGAGATTCTAAGGCATAACAGAGGTTGAGAAAACCTTTTTATACACCATTTCAAGAGATTATAAGATGTTCAAGGCTATATCCCTTCAAGGATTACAAGATGGGGGGGGTGAGAGTGGAGTCCTCTTCCTGCAACCTTATTTAATCCCTGGCCTGGCCTGGCCTCCCTTAGCACCAGAGATCAAAGCCATAAAGATTATATTGTCCTTGGCTTGTGGAAGAAATAGTGTTGGGAGACATGTGTCTCATGGCATGCCATCCTCAAAACCAATTTCTTTTTTGTATGGCCACCATCAAGCTCTTAAGGCCTTGATTAGGTAAAATACCATCCCCTTTTTCTTATTTTTTTCCCAATTGCCCTCAACATTCCATGCCTCCTTGGACAGTAAAAAGCATGCTCAGAGACTTCCGGTTTGGGATCCATGAAGGTCTAACGCAGTTCAGGGAGCTGAGCTGTCCGTGCCACTGTTTGTAGGGGCTGGGGGGGCGCAAATTGCCCATAGCCCCCTGTTCTCAGGCGGAGAACAAGCAAGTACGCTCAAGACTTCGCAAGTGTGTTGATCTCGGGTGTGAGGGGGGTCTACGCAACGATCCCCCACCCACCCTTGAGGTCCCACTCGTAGACAGGCATCCAAGATCTCTGCAGCAGCTCTGGAGTCAATTTCTGACATAAGACCCTCATGCCCAAGCTTCAGCAACACAAAGAAGTACTTTGAATCGATTGGATGTGCACAGAATGGAGATGAGAGGAGTGAAGGGAAGAATGGCCGTAGCTGAATGTAAACAAATGGAAAAACAACTTAGATTTTGTGGAATCCCGGAAGTTTTGGAAAAATCAACCCAAGAGCATATTACAGAAATTTTGGCAGGTTACCTGGACAAAGAGGAAGTGGAAATAGCAACTTTTCTGGATGTGGCATATAGGATTAATTCAAAATGCGTGGCCCAAAAGAACCTACCAAGAGATATGATTGTGCAATTTACAACTAGAAGCATCAGAGAGTCAATTGTGAGCAAACAATTTCAAGATCCATTAGAAGTTGACGGGAAAGCGGTGAGAATCATGAAAGAGCTGCCCAGATCGGTGTTGCTGGAGAGGAAAAAATATAGAGAGCTGGTCCAGATGTTAAAAGATTTGAAAATCAGATACAGATGGGAAATACCTGAAGGGCTGGCTTTCGAATTTGGTGGAACTAGGAGGAATATCAGATCTGGTCAGGAGATGGAAACGTTTATTAAAGACAATGAAAAAGACTTACCAAAGAGAGCTAAAATTTGATCATGGAGTGTAAAATTATATCTTGGAATGTAAATGGACTAAACTCACCTTCTAAACGCAAGATTATATTCCACTGGCTTTTAAAACAAAAATGTAATATAGTGTATTGTCGAAGGCTTTCACGGCCGGAGAACGATGGTTGTTGTGGGTTTTCCGGGCTGTATTGTATCACGGCAATACAGCCCGGAAAACCCACAACAACCATTGTAATATAGTGTGTTTGCAAGAGACACATATTAAAAAGCAGGATGTAAAATATTTAAAACTTGCAAAACTTGGAAATGAATTTGCAGCGGCCTCCAAAAAGAAGAATTGTATTGTATTGTATTGTATATAAAGGAAGAGCTGCAGCCTAAATTAGTTCTATGTGATACAGAAGCCAGGTATATAGCAGTGGAAATAATTTGGAATTCAAAGAAGACTTTGGTGATTGGAATTTATGCGCCTAATGGTGCAAAAGAAAAAATTTTCAAGGACTTACAGAAACAGTTAGATGAACTAACCTATGATCAAATAATTCTGGCAGGTGACTTCAATGGAGTTACAAACTTGGAAGAAGACAAGAAATCTAAAAGTGCATATAAAAAAAGAGGACATTTGCCAAAATCTTTTTTTGCAATTACAGAACAAGAAAGTCTGGAGGATGTATGGAGGAGACAAAACCCCAAAAATAGACAATACACATTTTATTCAGCAAGACATTTTACATTATCAAGAATTGACATGATCTGGGCCTCCAAGGAACTGGTGATATGGACTAAGGATGTGGTGATAATGCCCAAGGTAAGCGCAGATCACAATCCAGTTATGTGGAAATTTGGGGAAAATACTAAAAGAAGAGGATGGAGGATAAATGAGGATTTGCTGCAGATAGAAGATAATATGGCATTGCTATGAAGAGAGACCAAGTTCTTTATACAATATAACATGAATAAGGGCATGCCAACTCACAAGGTATGGGACACATACAAAGCTGTGACAAGAGGAATATTAATGGACTTAAATGCAAGAGACAGAAGGAGAAAGGAAGAAAAGAGACATGAAATTATGGAAAAAATCAAAGCCAAAGAGATACAACGTAAGAAAAGACCAGGGAAGAAGAAAATATATCAGGATATAAAAATTCTGCAGGAACAATTGACGGCAATGAACAATAAAGAATTGGAGTGGAATTTGAAAAAAATGAATCAAAAATTATTTGAGGGTGCAAACAAACCTGGGAAATATCTAGCTTGGCAATTAAAAAAGAAAAAAGAGAAGAAAACTATAATTAAAATCCGAGAAGAGGATAAAATACTGTTGGATCAACCAGCTATTAGTAAAGCTTCTTTTAAATTTTATGCAAAATTGTACCAAAAAAAGGAGGTGAATAGAGATTCAATAGCGGAATATTTGGAGAAAACGAAGCTTCCAATGATGTCAGAGGAATGGAAAGAAAAGTTAAACAGGGAAGTGACAGAGGAAGAAATAAAAGAAGCTATACAATCAACTAAATTAGGGAAAGCACCAGGTCCGGATGGAATAATGGCAAAGTTCTATAAAATGATGGCTAATGAATTGGCACCTTTTTTAAGAGAGGTAATGAATGAAATCTTGCAAGGTAAAAGGATTCCTGACTCATGGAACAAAGCCAACATATCGTTGATCCGAAAGACGGACAAGATCTGACTAATGTTAAAAATTATCGGCCAATTTCGTTGTTGAATAATGATTACAAGATATTTGCAAAAATTTTGGTGGAGAGGTTAAAGGGATGGCTGTTGGAATTTATTGCAGAAGAACAGGCTGGATTTTTACCTAATAGACAAATTAAGGATAACCTAAGGACAGTAATAAACGCTATTGAATACTATGATAAGCATTGTGATAAGGAAGTTGGTTTCTTTTTCGTGGACGCGGAAAAAGCATTTGACAACCTGAATTGGGACTTTATGTTTGCCACTATGGAAAAGCTGCAAATGGGAGAAAAGTTCATACAAGCAGTTAAAGAAATTTATAAAGACCAGTGTGCAGCGATTGTAGTGAATGATGATTTGACCAAAAAACTGAAAATAAGCAAAGGTACAAGACAGGGCTGCCCTTTGTCTCCATTGTTGTTTATTTTGATTTTGGAAATATTGTTGATTCAAATACGAGAGGACGATACAATTCGAGGCATAAAAATAAAGGAATTTTCCTACAAAGTCAGAGCATTTGCGGATGATGTAATGTTGATAGTGGAAGATCCAATATACAACATGCCAAAAATAATAGATAAAATAAAGGAATTTGGAGACTTGGCTGGATTTTGTGTGAACAAAAAGAAGTCGAAGATATTGTGTAAGAATATGATAAAGCAAAAACAGCAAGAACTAATGGAGATAACGGATTGTGAGGTAACTAATAAAGTGAAGTATCTAGGTATTGAGCTGATTGCGAAAAATATAGACTTATTTAAAAATAATTATGAGAAACTGTGGCTACAAATAGAAAGAGATTTGATAAAATGGAATAAATTAAACTTGTCATGGTTGGGAAGAATAGCAGCAGTGAAGATGAATGTGTTACCACGTGTGATGTTTTTGTTGCAAACAATTCCAATTATCCGAGACTTCAAACAATTTGATAAATGGCAAAGGAAAATCTCAGACTTTGTGTGGGCAGGCAAGAAACCCCATGTGAAAATGAAAGTATTACAAGATTCGAAAGAAAGAGGTGGACTGCAACTGCCAAATATAAGATTATACTATGAAGCAATATGTTTGGTATGGCTAAAAGATTGGATAACGTTAAAAGACCGTAAACTGCTGGCTCTGGAGGGATATAAAAAACTGTTTGGATGGCATGCCTATTTGTGGTACGATAAAGTAAAAGCGGACTCTATGTTTTTGCACCATTATATTAGAAGAAGCCTTTTCACAATCTGGAAGAAATACAAGGACTATATGGAAGATGGTATCCCCTCATGGGTGGTACCATACAAAGTAATAGATCCGAGAGCTGTTTATAATGAACAACAATGTTTAACCTATAAAGAGATAACATTAATGGAACATAAAATGTTAAAAATAAAAACGGAAGAAGAGTTATCTCCCCATTATGGATGGTTTCAATATAGGCAAATCAGAGATCTTTACAACTCGGACTGCTCAAAAGGAGGAATAAGACTGGAAAATTCAGAATTAGAAGAAGTGATTTTACAAGAAGGTAAAAAAGAAATCTCGAAAATTTATAAAATACTTCTAAAATGGCACACGGAAGATGAAACAGTTAAAGTCCAGATGGTGAAATGGGCAATAAATTTTCATAAAGAAATAACAATGGAAGCTTGGGAGCATTTGTGGAAAAATACATTGAAGATTTCAACTTGTACGAATATTAAAGAGAATGTATATAAAATGATGTATAGGTGGTATTTAACACCAAAGAAAATTGCGCTAGGAAATACTAATATGTCAGATAGATGCTGGAAATGTAAAAAGCATGAAGGATCATTATACCACATGTGGTGGACTTGTGAGGTAGCTAAGCAATACTGGGGAGTTATAATTGAAGTAATTAATGAGGTTTTGCAAACCCAAATAAATAAGAACACAGAATTGCTGCTACTGAACTTGGGAATGGAAGATGTTCCAATGCAGTACAGAACATTGTTATTTTACATGATTACAGCAGCAAGACTTTTATATGCGCAGAAATGGAAAGTACAAGAAATACCAACTACAGAAGATTGGATTTACAAATTGCTGTACATGGCTGAGATGGACAAAATGATAAGAAAACTCAAAGATCTTGATCCAGGAGAATATATTGCAGATTGGGGGAAATTGAAACAATATTTAGAAAAAAAAATGGGATGTGAAAGGAGGACTGTGGCAGTTTGAGAATTATTAATTTGTGATGTTTTAAATAGAAGAGAGAAGTAACTTTACCATTACTGGCAAAATTTAGCTATTAATTAAGCTAGTATTGTCGAAGGCTTTCACGGCCGGAGAACGATGGTTGTTGTGGGTTTTCCGGGCTGTATTGCCGTGGTCTTGGCATTATAGTTCCTGACATTTCGCCAGCAGCTGTGGCTGGCATCTTCAGAGGTGTAGCACCAAAAGCTAGTATTACTATTAAGGAGACTTTATCAAAAATATACAGTTTCAAATAGTGATGTAGAGAATGGATATATTAGTGGATTAGATATAGTATATACAAGAGAATTTGAATATGCTTAGAGTAAGAGATATAATACATATATGATTTAGAAGAATATAATTGAAAATAAGTTAAGTAATAAGATAGGTTAAGGGTTGGAAAGCTGTTGGAAGTCTACAAGGAGGGGGGAGGGAAAGGGTGGGGGTTAAAATAAATTAGGTATGATGGGGATATTAACTATGTACTCACCAATAAAAAAAAAAGCATGCTCAGTTGCCTCAACATACCATGTTTCCTGGAGGGTAATTGTGACAAACTGCACTTGAAAACAGGTTTTCTAAGTGCAGCAATCAGAGAGAAAGAGTTAACTCTTGCTTGGAATAGAGAGTTTGAGTGACAGGCTGCTCCCTCCTCTCTGATTAACCAGTTAGAAGGGCGGACTGTTGGTTTCTGACAAGATTGTTCAGAGAGAGAGAGTTTGTAAGTGAGTCTGACAGCGAAGGTCAGACAGGTTCCCCTCTGGAGTGAGGAAAGAGGAAACTTTTGCCTTAACTGTAACATCACTGACCTGAACACAATTTAAAAATTCTATTTAAAAATTCTTAAGATGTCAGAAGCTGAAGCCTGCTTGACACAGACACTGTAGACTTGGGAGCATGTTTTGGCAAGAGTGATTGAGTAGTACGTTAGACTCCTGTCATGGACTGGGTCAGCCCAAGCAGAGTAGTCAGAGTTCGGTCCAAAGTCAGAAAACGAGTCCAAAGCCAGAGGTGAATCTAAAGTCCAAAAGCCAAGTCAGGAGGTCCATAGGTCAGTTACCGGTAAGGTCAGGCCTTGATGCAGGCAGAGACAGGGCATGGTTCAAAAACTACAGGAGCAAGGCAAGGTTCAAGGGAGTAATCACAGCAGTAGCAGGAATCCAACACATTACTTCCACCCCGGCAGTTCCTCTAGACTGGCCTTTATAGACAGTCATGGTTTGCAGACAGCTGCTTGGGTTCTATGCTGATGCTACTCATCGTCGCTATCCCCAAGCAGCTGAAATTGGCCCAGGAGGCAAGCACTGCACCATCTCTCCTGCAGCTCCACTCTCTGCCTTTATCTGCAGTGCTCTTTGGATGTGTGCAAACCTGGGAAGGTGGAAGCCCCTGGTTGGGTTTCACCTGTGGTGTTGGAAGTCTCTGGCTGAGCTTTCTCTGTGGAGTTGGGTCTGGAGGATGCCAGTGGCTCTTCCTCAGCTGCTGGCTGTGGACTCTGATTAGCCAGAAGCTGTTCTTCCTGATCACCAGCTTCTGCTGAGTCGGGGCTGACTACACAAAGCTTCTCTTCTCCTGAGGAGTCAGGGCTGCCTACACAAGGCTCCTCTCCTCCTGAGGAGTCCTCACTTTCACTGAGCCCAGACTGGCCCATGACATCTTCCTTTCAAGCCAAAAGAAGGGTTATTAATCTTCTTCTTAGGAGAAGATTAATTTCTGCCCAGTTTCTAAAGGGGGTTTGGCTCTGAGGAGGACCCTGGGTCTGTTGTAAAGGGAAGACAGTTTTAAATTAACTCCAGGAAACCCGAGCTGTCAGAGGAAACTCTGTGAAGAAACATTGCTGTAACTAAAGTATTAAGTAAAACACCTCTTGCTGCTAAGAACCAAGAATATAAGAAACTAAGCTTCAAGGAAACTTTGTTTGCCCTATTACTCAGTGTATTCTGTACTACCAGCAAAATTTTACCTCAGTGCTTTCATCCCCTGACTACACTTACTCAGTCCCTGCCTGTTAAATAAAGTTATTTCCTTTTGAACATTATACAGCCTCCAGTGCCATTTCCAACAAAAAGGAAGAGGGCTCCTACTTCTCCCCATCAAGTTCCTGGGCTGGGATAAAAAGCCAAAATTATACCTAAATGTCAGGGTGGGACAAACAGATTTTCAAACCACAAAAATTAACATGCTACTTGGAGCTGCTCAGTCAAAGCAGGCAAACTAAATTTTGGAGGGAAAATCTGCCTCACAGTGGGGCAATAAATATGCTTAGTCCCCTTTAGGTCTTTCTTTTCTTTTAAAATTACAAACTAATTTTTCTGCAATGCTGGAGAATCTCCTAGATATACAGACACCTCTGCCCTCTGTAGAAGGCCTGTTTTAGCAGCCCTATTTCTAGATATGAGACCGTCAACTTTGTTATTAGGAGTGACTAGAAGTGATGAAAAGTTCTTTAGCAACCTCCCCCAACCTTAGGCATGAAAACTCAACAGAGAAAGAAATTCAGTAGGAACAGTGTGTGATGGGGTTGCAGCAAAGAAATTTGTGATGAAAAGGGGGAGTACAAAGATTGGGCTGGATTTGCATAGCATGCAAACCTGTTCTATGGAACCACAATATCTAGTGGTAATCTCATTACCTACTGTGTGGATTATGAAAGCCATAAAATGGGGCCACCCACAGACAAAGTAGGGTTGTATACCTTTTTGGGGACTCCCCAAGCATGTAGAAATATATGACTTGGTAAATAATCAAAACGGGGGGGGGGGGGACTCAAAAATTAGCCTGATGAAAAGTAGAAGAGCTAGAATACTATAGAAGAGCAGCTATGGGAGGATAGGAAGAGAAACCAGCCTGCTCAAGCCTTTAAGAACTTGGAGAATCCTGGAAAAGCAGTTCTTGGGGTGGGTGGAAATTTCTACATTATGCCCTTCCTGAGATTCCTTGCAGGTCCTCATCTCATATACAGAGAAAACCATGTTGAGCTGCAGTAAACAGGTGCGTGCTGAAACTCTTCAAGCAATGAGAAAATCAATCAATGTGCTTGAAGTTGAGTAGGAACATTAATTTCTAATTATTTTTCAAAAAGGCCACATATATTAAGAAAATACTTTTTTGAGATCTAAAGTTGTAGTCCTAGGCAAAGTTGTTCCAGTCTCAGCGCTATGAGATCTCTCCCATCACCTCTTTCTTCACCCCACATCTGCCATCATCACTCTCTGCCTGCCGTTTCTACTCTCTTGCTGCTTTTTCTTCTCTTTGGATGATCGTTATACCTTGTTGTATGTGGTTGCTAGGCAGCCCAGTAACACCAACTATAATGTTGTGATACCTTGGTCTTTTGTGTGTGTGTGTCGTGATGCATGCACCCACTCACATCACATCTCCAGTTTTTTAAAAAAATCATTCAATTTTTTTTAACTGTTTGGATTTTTCTGTAAACCTAGAGGTTCCCCCAAGTTTTCCCATATCCATCCCTGGCCCTGTTGTTTGGATTTCCCCCTTTCATCTTTAACATTTAATATTTAATATTTTAAGTACTGTTAGAAAGCTTGTGTGGATTTCTTAAAATCTGTATTCTGGGTCCAGGTTCAGAATTCACTATATGATATTTGGTAATAGTTTTTCCTAAGCATTTAGGTAGTGATATAGAGCTCTTGTCACCTTTTATGTATGCACTTTATTTTCCTGTACAACCATAATCTTTGTTCACCTATTCTTCTTATTTCTTTAAGAAGCTGATCAGAAGTCAAATTCTGTGTGTCCTTCCTTGGCAATGATGACTTTATTGTACTAGCTTTAGCTCTCTTAAAGTCAATTCTCTGTCTCCAGCGTAAAGATTTGGGTCTCCTCACTGCCACTGCTCTCTCCAAGCTCTCTTTACATTCAGGAAGCAGAAGGACAAGCAGTGAAGGAGAAGAATGTGGGATGTATCAGATGCCAGATCAGTGTGATCATATTCTTTTCACTGTGTCAAGGAACAATGCCACAAGTATTTCGCCTGCCTCACTCATTCTCAGTTGAATAGCAGGAAACCCAAAGGGCAAACATGAGAACAGAGAAAATAAATCATGTTCTTTTGTTGATGGCTTGAAGCTATTTACTGTCTGATCTCTGTCTGATGTTGCTCTCTTCTCCAGAAGCTGGAAATGACAGTGCTATGGAAGTAGCTGTTGTCTGTTTTAGACACTAACATTCTTCTGCATTCTATTTGATTTATTCTAGTGTGGTTTGAGGCTTGTGAGGTGAGCAAAAACACCTGTGCCCTTGGAATTGAGGAAATTGTGCTACTGTGATTATATCTCTAGCCGCAGGTCTCTCACCCTAATGGTAGGCTAGGGAATTGGAATAGGTTTGTAAGACCCTGGTTTAGGTTCTGTCTCAAGGCCCTAATGAAATGGAGACTTGAACTTTTGACTAAAAAGAAGCAAAAATCACAATCATTGTGTAGCAATAATATTGAAATTCTAAAAATCAGCATGAAAACAACCATTCAACCAGTTTCATGGAAATTGTGCTAACCTCCTCAAGGAGAGGCAACCTAGACATTAAAGGTCTTCCTTAAATACATACCCATGTTCAAAATATAAAACTCTGAGAAATTGTATTGTTTTATTGATACAGTTCTAGCTTCCTTGAAATAAAAGAAAGGAAGCTCCAAATTATCTATAAAACTTGACCTTTTTACTCCAAATTTGATGGAGTAAAACCCCATCTACCCCATCGAGTGCTAGTAGGGTTGCCAAGTCCCCCCCCCATGTGACTCACCCTGGCCGGCAGGGGGGAAAGAGGGGGAACAGGTTTCCTGGGGTGGCGCAACAATGTCACTTCTGCATCATCGTGCTGCCCCGGGAGCACTCTCACACTTTGCAGCAGGCTGATTTGCATGCAAAAATACCGGAAAAGGTGAGTACTGGGTCTCCCCTCCCACTGGGAGGATAAGGAGATCTGGCAATTCTGAGTGCTAGTAAGAGGCAGATCTCTTGATTAACAGCTTTCATTATTATTTCTTGTGGTCTTAGACAGACCACAAGAATTCCCCAGAAAAATGTTTTTCTTATTTTTTAGCCTGAGCTAGCTGCATGCAAATAGAGGGGATGCCAACTTAAGATAAAGTTCACATGAGTCTTATTGCTTTAAGAAAGGAATGGCTATTCTTTATTGATAAAGAAATACAGACTGTGATAGGAAAATTAAAGTAGGTGTTGTAACTAGCTAACTAACAAGGAGAGTCAAAGAGCAAGTGTTACCCTCTTGGGGATTGTGAGAAAGAAGGGGTAGCCAGAAGAAATGAAGTCCCTAAGAACAGCAAGCAAGGTAACAAGTAGGGTTGCCAACTGTGGTTTGGAAAATTCCTGAAGATTTGGAGAGGGTGGAATTGGGAGCGGGGAGGGGAGCTGAGCACAATGCCACAGAGTCCACCCTCCAAAGCTGCCATTTTCTTCAGAGGAACTGATCTCTGTAGTCTGGAAATCAGTTGTAAATCCAGGAGATCTCCAAGTCCCAAGTGGAGGCTAGCAACCCTAGTAACAAAGGGATAGCAGCAGAACAGGCAAGACGAAAGCAGAAAGAAGATGTCAGTCCCTGGCAGGTAGATCCCTTACTCCCTCTCCAGTGAACACACATTGGTTCCAATAGAAATGGATTTATTCAGGATTTTACAGTTCAGGTCTGCACTCCAGCAAGGAGCTTGGTAGAAGTGATGAGTCAAAACGTACAAGCTATGATATATTTGAAATTTCCCTCGCCCCAGCAACAGTAGGTTTTGGCGTGCAAGATTACATGAGTTCTGTGAGAACCTCTTATAGTTATGAATAAACAATCAGTACATTCTCAGCATCTGGCAAAGTAGCAAAATTGGCATCTAGACACTCAAGACAATGTCTAACTAGGAGATGAGCTGAGAGGCCCTTTCCTGGGCCTGGAGAGCAATAATTATACTATGGAGAGAACGTGGTTAATATGGCTAGAGGAGAGATTACAAACAGGTTAGCATTAAGGCATTGTAACTTCAGTAGGCTGTGGCATCAGGGACACAACAAACACATAAACATGGCATAGCTATACACAGACATGACAGAAGGAACTGACTGAGTCACTTTGCTTGCTCTGCTGCCCCCGCCCTCTCGCGCAGTTCTGGTGGGGTTGCTGCAAAGAGACTCTTCATCATCCTTCAGTTCCAGCGTCACTGACGGCCCTTTCTTCTTTTTCTTTTTCCTTTTGTGCTTGCGTCTAAGCTCCCGAGTTACTTCTCCTGGGCAGGAACCTCCATGTTTGCTTTAAAATTTCATTTAGGCAAAAATTGTTATTTTATTTTGAATGTTTTTAAGCTGCCTTTCCACCCAAGGAGGCAAACAGTCAAAAATTAAAACCAATTGTAATCTACAGTTTTCTTCTGCAACCCTGGATGTCTATCCATGGCCCTTTTATGTGGATTTTTCTCCTTTATATGGCACACACGTGTGTGCACACATGTGCACACATACACACACAAAATATTTAGTGCTCTCAGAAAAGTTGTGTAGATTTATTTTTGATCTGCACCCCATGCCTAGGTTCAGAATTAAATGTATGATATCTGGAAATTGTTTTTCCAAAGTGTTTGGCTAATGTAGGTTTCTAGGTCCCTGGGCCAAAACCCGGGTGTGAGGAAAAAATGCTATGATCACGATTGTATGAGAAGCCCTTTTTGAGAGTTCGTTCAAAGGCTTCACTGCTGAGAGAGATTTTCCCCTCTGAGAGGCCTCTTTGCTTCTTACTTGCAGCAAGCCACTTGCGCTTCTCAGCCTCTGTCCTTGAGATACGATAAGCTGTTCTCACTGGTGCCAAGCTGAGCCTCCATAGCTGAACTTTTTGTACATGTGAGTTAATTGGCAATTAAATTCGCACCTATGGATTTGGGTCATGTGCCAAGAGCTGCAGACTTGGCGCACTTCCCTTTTGCACCAGACACCTACTTCTCAGGTGATATGGGCAAGTTGTGACTAGATTGGCTGGCAGGCCTGAGGCTACTCTGGCCACAACTAGCATAAATGGGCTATTAAAAACATGGAATCTGAGCTTGTGGTGAGTGTCAGCAACAGATAACTGCTCTGGATGACAGAATACAGCAGACAAAGCCCTGGTTCATTATAGCATGACACAGATCCTTGGTTAAATGACTTTTATTCAGGAATCAGTTCTTTCCATATTCAGGTCCAAAGGTCTACTTGGGAGTAAGTTAAGCGACTAAGTAGTGCTAGCAGAAAGTTGACTAGAATGGCAACATAGGAAAAACATGTTCCTTTTCTACCCAACTTCCCTTCCCCCTCCCAATTTCCAAACAATTCATTTTTGTTCTTTCTGTGTGAGAGCACTGTGCATATTTGTGCTATCACGTTATGAAGAGAGAAGACACATCATAGTCTGGAAAAAAGGTTTGAAGTTGTAAACAGCCACCTGGGAATGTGTGAGAACCCACTAGAACACTGGCAACAGGAAATAGAATTATACCAGGCAATTAAGCATATAGACTTATGGCAACTGAGCATCTATACCAGGCACCTGGGACTTATGGCAATTGAGCATATACTTGACAAAAGAAATGTTGGCATGGATTAATGGGTACAGTCAAACATGACACTGCCCTTGCCCCTTTGTTCTGCTTCTTGCTCATTTTGTGAGAGGGACTGAGGTTCCCACCTTTGAGATTGCTGCTTAATTATGTGGACCCTTGACCAGGGACTTTGCTTGCTATGTTTCTGAAACCAAGTTGCTTTGCCTCCTAAGGAATTACTGTGGTATGTAGAGCTAACAGCTATAGATTTCTTTTTTGTTGTTCTCACATTTTGTCTTGTGCTTGTGATAACCTTGCACTCTGATTAATAAACATTTGTATTTTTACCCTATGTGGGTTATTGTGACTCTAAAGCCTCAAAGCTATAAAATCTTTGCTGTGCATGCTTGTAAACCACCTACCATACAAATACTCTTTTGCTGTGAACTCTTCTTGCAACACCATCCTTGCAAGGTAGACTTTCTTTGCATTCCCTAACAGGCTTTGGAGCTTTGCTCCCTGCCTCCTTAGCCTAGGGATAGATAGGGGAGCTGGTGGCAGCTTACTTAGGCAAGAGTGGGACTTTCTCCTCTTGCCTGTTTTGTAACTTGAGTGCTGTTTGCAAAAGGACCTTCCAGGCAGCCTGTGTGCCTTCCCCTTAGTTGGGCTGGGGCCCAGAGTCTTGGATCCCCTCAAAACTGGGAATGGGGGGGGGTGTTCTTCCTTGTCGCACTGGAAATGACATCATTCCAGGTGTGACAACGAAGGCTCCAAAGCATGCAAGAGCGTGTTCCAGAGTGCCCATTCCCATTTCCTGCACACACGCACACCCAGCTGGCCAGGTAAGAGGGGCTGGATGGGCAGGGGCTGGGAAGGAGGGATCATCTGCCCTGACTGGGGGACCTGGGAACCTTAAGCTAGTGATATGGAGCTCTTGTTATATATCTATATCTATATAAACAATAAAAGCAATAAAAATAAAACAATTAAAATGTTCAAAACACATAGACAGGGAGGAGGGTCATTGAGGGAGTGCCAAACAAAACAGAAACGTCTTAACCTTCTGGCCGAAGACAGTGATAGAAGGAGACAAATGAATCTCTCTGGGGAGGATATTCCATAATTTCGGTGCCAGTGGCAGTTCTAAGAAAACACTGAGGTTCAAAGCCCAGTAGCATCCTAAAATGGAGGCCGCTTTATTTCAACAAGCTTTCCAAATAAACCCAAAGCGGAGGCCATCTGGCTGTTCTTCTCCAATAATATGGAGAAATAGCACGACTGGCTCTTTGCTTTGGGGAAAGAGGCATTGTGGAGGCAGAAAACACATCGATGAGCAACGTGTTGCCAGTGGGTGCTATGCTGGAGATCACTGCCATTATTTGTGAAAAGAGTGGCCATAGAAGAAAAGAAAGACTAGAACAAAACATGGCCTCCTTCACATCTTGTTCCCATTTGAAGCTGCTATTTTGGTGATGTATCTGCAAGTGTTGCTCTATCTTCAGTATGTTTTTATTGGCCCATTTATGATACCTTCTACACACAAAGCTACCTTCTATTGTATCAGAACCTTAGTCTATCAAGGTCTGCTACTCCTGGCAGTGGCTCTCCAGGATCTCAGACAGAGGCCTTTCATTTCACCTCCTACCTGGACCTTTTCATTGAACCTGGGACCTTTTGCAGGCAAAACAGATGCTTTATCACTGGGCCACAGCACCTCCCACAACCTCATAGGTTCTTTAATATTTGTCTTTACCTGGCACAGATTGCTACTCAAATGGCATCGTTCAGGTGGAAACAAGAAGAGCGAATCAAACTGCTTTGGGGCTGTGAGCAAAACATAAACCTGGTTTGCTGTGTAATGATTATGCACTTATATTGTGTGTAAAATGCCATCAAGTCACAACTGATTTATGGCAACCCCTGCTGGGGTTTTCAAGGCAAGTGAGAAGCAAAGGTGGTTTGCCATTGCCTTCCTCTGCAGAGCCTTCCCTGGTGGGTCCTGTCCAAGTACTGACCCTGCGTAGTTTCTGAGATCTGATGAGATCAGGCTGTGCCATGCTTCCTTCCCTCCCAATGCACTTATATTAAGAGAGAAAAAAGTACCTTCCTTTTTTTTGCCAGTATGAATCAGTCATTTTTGTAGACTTCCCTGTTTGTAATTTTTATCCTTTCTTCTTTTTGTTTGTATCTGCACACAGCTCAAGGTTTCCTTTTCTCCACTGAATTTTTGGAGTGATTTTCAGGTCAGGAAATGAGACAAAGCACAAGGCCACATTTGACCACTTGCTGCGCAGCTTTGAGATCTTCAGCTACAATAAGTGGAATTCTCCCATGCTAGATTTCATTGTGTAACCATGAGTCAAACTCTCTAAGCGATGTTTACAGTGGATTTTGATTTTGCCTTTCTCCTGGAAAATATATTGCACATTGTGTTCAGGTTCTGTGCTAGAGTGGAGCAATGGTCTAACGTGGATTGATTAGCTATGAAGCCAATTTGTTCATGTCCTGGGAGATTACGATCTGCCATCCATTTGGATAATTTGATAAGAAGATGTTTGGCATATAGCTTCCCTAATATGGAGAGTAAACTGATCGGTCTGTAGTTGTCAATATTATTGGGATCCCCTTTTTTTAAAAGGGGACTACAACAGCACTCAGCCAAGAATTAGGGAGGACACCGTACCGATCAATCAAGGTAAACAGGTGTGCAAGAGCTTGCGACCACCAGTCAATGTTATCTTTCAGTATCTCCGCTGGGAGCCCATCCAAACCAGGGGCCTTATTAGATTTGAGGGATCCAATGAGATCGACAATTTCATCTTGGGAAACTGGGGGCCAACTGGGGATATCAGAAGGGACTAATCCAAAATTATTCAAGTCTAAGGCAGAGGACTCATTAAATAGGTCGTTATAATAAGAATACTATCTGGCTGAAGGAATAGCGCTAATGGGGGCAACACCAGTTGAGGAATTAAGTTTACCAGCCAATAGCCAAAATCCTCGATTATCATTAATTCGGACAGCATCGAAAGGTTTAGCCCATTTTTCCAAATAGAAAACATGTTGGTTGTTGTGGGTTTTCCGGGCTGTATTGCCGTGGTCTTGGCATTGTAGTTCCTGACGTTTCGCCAGCAGCTGTGGCTGGCATCTTCAGAGGTGTAGCACCTCTGAAGAGGTGCTTTTTTTTTTTTTTTTGGTGCTACACCTCTGAAGATGCCAGCCACAGCTGCTGGCGAAACGTCAGGAACTACAATGCCAAGACCACGGCAATACAGCCCGGAAAACCCACAACAACCATCGTTCTCCGGCCGTGAAAGCCTTCGACAATACGTAGAAAGCATGTTGTTTTTTGTGCTAACAAATGACCATATTCCCTTTTAAGCTTAAAAAACAAGGTAGGGGAGTAGGCAGAGGATCTCAACTGAGACTGATGAAAATATTGTCTAAGTTTACTTTTAAAAAGCAAACATTCTGTATCAAACCAAGCATTTGGAGAGAGGATTTGGTTATTAGAAGTCATTGGTTTGGCATAAAGAGGAGATATTATTAATTATAGAATTGTAGGCTAAAAATGCCTTTTCCCATGACTCAGCATCGATTAAGCTGCGTCTTAACTCAGAGCCCTGGAAGCTAGACATCCAGAGGGAGATCTGTTCCCAGGAAGGGGGAGAGCAGCTTATTTTTTTGTACTGGGGCAAGTTAGATTCCACAGTACTGGGGATGCATTGGTTAACTATCTCATGATCTGTCCGGAGGGACAAAGAAATAGGAAGATGGTCACTCTCGGTCCTTAGGTTCTATGCACTGAATTACCTCTTAACAGACAGTGTTTACAATTTGGTTTATAGTGAGACTCAAAAGAACCATCAGGGCTAATATACCAAAGATGAGTGGCCTGAGGAATGTGTAAAATTGGTTCCCATATGACAAAATTCTAAAAACAAGGCCATACCTTTTTATTAGGATCAACCAAAGCACAGAGCACACTTTTAAATCTCCTTGTCTCTCTCCATCCTGTACCATTTTCAGTACAATCCCCCCCCCAAAAAAAAGAATGGGAAAAGGGAAGAAAAAGATGTTTCAGCACATGAGGGAGGAGTGGGAGCTGTTACATTGCACTTTGAAGAGTTGTCCAATGGAGTCCCACATGCTAGTTGTCTCCACATTCTAAGTATTTCTAGCATTGCCAACTCTAGCCTGGGAAATTTCTGGAGATTTGGGGGCAGTGCTAGGAGATGGTAGGAATGGAGGGGAGGGATAGGGTTGCCAGGTCCCCTTACCTTCCAGGCAGGAGTTGAGAGGCCTGGCACTTAACATTTGCGGTCACTTCTGGGAAGTGACTTCACCATGCAGACCACATGCCACTCCTGGAAGAGCTCCTATGCTCTGCAGGGGGCGAATTGGGCCCAATTGGGCCCAAATTGGGCCACTGTGGAGCATGGGAGCACTGCCAGGGCAGAATTACGGGCCCTGGAGTGCTCCTGTGCTCTGCAGGGGCCCAATTCAACCTGACTCTGGCTTGATTTGGGCCCGATTTGGCTTGAAGTGGGCTGCTGTGGCACGCAGGAGTACACACTGGGAGACACATTCCTCCGCTGGCCGGGTAAGCGGGGGTGGAGGCTGGGAGTGGGGGATTCCCTGCCCTTTCTGGGGGACTGGCAACCATAGGGAGGGAGTTCAACTGGATTATGATCTCTATGGCATACAATAGAGTGTACTCTACAAAGCTTCCATCTCCTCCAGGACAACTGATCTCTAGATGTTCCCCAACAGTAACCCACTATGTAAAATCACTCCTAGTTTACATGCCATTGCAGATCTTCTCAGCCACACTCAATTAGGTTTAGGAAGATGTTTTGCCCATATTTGAAATTTGTGTGAACACTATTTATTTATTTATTTATTTATTTATTTATTTATTTATTTATTTATATTCCGCTCTCCCCGCATCAGCAGGCTCAGGGTGGATTACAACCAAGTTTAAAATCATATTTCACAATATATACAATTTAAAACCATAAAACATCTTAAATACTCAGATTAAAATACACACACACACACATATCTCTGTATGTGTATGTGCATATGTGTATGCGTATGTATGTATGTATATATGTATGTATGTATACACATATGTATACATATGTGTGTATACACACACACACACATATATATAAATACAGCGGCATATAATCTAGATAACCACCTTTTTATAGAATTATAGAATCATAGAATCATAGAGTTGGAAGGGGCCATACAGACCATCTAGTCTGCACACAATACTCCAGGTGTGGCCTGACCAAGGCAGTATAGAGAGGGGCTATGACCTCCTGCGATTTCGATGCTATGGCTCCTTTGATACAACCCAAGATTGAATTAGCCTTTTTTGCTACCGCATCACACTGACTGCTCATATTTAGTTTACAGTCCACTCTTACCCTTTCACATATACTACTGCCCAGAAGTGTATCCCCCATCCAGTATTTGTGCTTCCCATTTTTGTGGCCCAGATGTAATATTGTGCACTTGTCTTTGTTGAATTGCATCCTATTCACAGCTGCCCACTTCTCCAGAGTATTCAGGTCTTGTTGAATTTTAATTCTATCTTCTTGGGTGTTTGCTACTCCTCCCAATTTGGTATCATCTGCAAATTTAATGAGCAGCCCTTCCACTCCTTCATCCAGACCATTGATAAAAATATTGAAAAGTACCGGGCCCAAAACCGAGCCCTGTGGCACCCCGCTGGACACCTCCCTCCAATCTGATGAAACGCCGTTGACCACCACTCTTTGAGTGCAGTCCTCTAACCAGTTCCCTACCCACCGAACTGTCCTATAGTCCAGTCCACAGTCTTCCAGTTTGCCCATCAGAATGTCATGGGGAACCTTATCAAAAGTTTTACTGAAATCCAGATAAATCACGTCAACAGAGTTCCCCCGATCCAGTAAGCTGGTCACTCGATCAAAGAAGGAAACCAGGTTGGTCTGGCAAGATCTGTTAGGAACAAAACCATGCTGACTTCCCCGGATCACTGAGCGGTCCTTCAGATGCTTACAGATTGATTCCTTTAAAATCTGTTCTAGTATCTTCCCAGCAACAGAAATCAGACTGACCGGCCTGTAGTTTCCCGGGTCATCCTTCTTCCCTTTCTTAAAGATTGGGATAACATTTGTTCTTCTCCAATCTTGTGGCACATCCCCAGTCCTCCAGGAGGCCTTGAAGATGATGGACAGGGGTTCTGCAAGTTCTCTAGAAAGTTCTTTCAGCACTCTTGGGTGCACCCCATCCGGCCCAGGGGATTTGTATTCATCCAGTGCAGCCAGATGCCTCTCCACTACCTCTCTGTCAATGTCAATTAGCCACTCAGGTGTCCTGCCACATTTTCTACTATCTCTAGATGTGCCTGAGTTCTTCAGGGAGAACACAGAGGCAAAAAAAGTCATTAAGCCTGTCTGCTTTTTCTCTGTCCTGCATCAGAGTTTCTCCATCTACTCCTAACAGCGGTCCAATTGCCTCTTTTACCTTGCGTTTGCTTCTCACATATCTGTAGAAGTTTTTCTTATTGTAGTGAGCCCTCCTGGCCAGACTGAGCTCGTATTGAGCTTTGGCCTCTCTGATGGCTGATCTGCAGTGCCTAGTAACCCTCATATACTCCTCTTTAGAGGTCTGCGCTTCTCTCCATTTCCTGAACATTTCCTTTTTCTCTCTTAGCTTATTCTGGAGCTCTCTGTACATCCACATCTGTTTCTTGGAGCCCTTAACATGTTTCCGTCTTCATGTCTTCATGAATGTCTTCAACTGCCTTCCAAGAGCTTCATAATCCTCTTTAATTCTTGCAACACATAATTCCCACATGAATCAGCACAAACAGGTACTTATCAGCAGGCTTGATGAGTTTCGGCAGCCGGCCGGTAATATCCTGAATTCTGGCCCCTGGCAAGCAACACATCTCTTGGAATAGGGGATCTGGCCCAGAGACATGATGTTCCATACCCCTGAGCAAAGAGTCCCCGACGACTACCACCTTCCGTTTTTTTCCACTTCCATGTGGCCCCATGTCTTCTGCACACCCTCTTCCAGCACTTTGAGGTTCTCCTTCCACTCTCATCTCCGTCACCATCTCTAGCACTTCAAAACGATTCTTGAGCTCAAGTGGACCAGAGCATCTTCTTCGTTGACATCTTCGGGTTTGAACCGTAGATCTGAGAGGAGGCTCAGAAGGGAGATTGACTCTTTCTTCTCCTGCTTGACTTTCCTCTTCTTGGCTGTGCAGAGCCCCCAGGCTGCCTCTTTTTAGCCATCTCTGGAGCATTTTGGCAGGGAAATATGAGAGATGGAGGTATCACTAGTAGGGAGGGCATATGTTGCACTCCCTTGGCTAGGGGGCACCACCTCGCATCAACCAAATGCCTGGTGGAACAGCTCTGTCTTTACAGGCCTGGCAAAAAGCTAACAAGTCTCACCGGGCCCTCATTGGACAGAGCGTTCCACCAGGCTGGGGCCAGGACTGAAAAAGCCCTGGCCCTAGTCAATGCCAGGCGGGCCTCCTGATAAACATAGTACAATAGACTTATGCTTCCTGTGTTAAGTACTGTTAAATGTATGCTAAAGAGGTATAACCCCCAGAGTGCCAAGGATCAGGTTCAATTTCTAGAGTAATGTTCACAAATTCAAAATGTAAATCCAATTTATCTAAACATAACAGAACACAACTACAAAAATGTTTCCAAAGCTATCCATACTGGTTCATTGACCAGTGTCCCCAGAGCCAAGTCCTGCTCACAATCCACTTTGCAGAGGGCACAAACAGTACTGTGGTTTCATCCAGAGGCTATGCTTGGACCAAAGTCCTACTTATCCAGAAGGCCTTCTTGCAACAGCAGGAACTCTTTCTATGAAGATGCTGGCTGAATCCATGAGCTTGTTCATTGCCCTAGGAGCAATCAGTTCCTGCCAGGTAGATCCCTCAGCCCCTCTCCAGTGAACACACTTTGGTTCCAGTAGAAAAGCTTTATTTAGGATTTTACAATTCAGGTCTGCACTCCATCATGGAGCTTGGTAGAAGTGATAAGGCAAGACAAGCAATCTCTGTTATACTTGATTTTTCCCACGCTCAAATGACTGTTAGGATTTTGGCGCACAAGTCTACACGAGTCCTGTGAGAACCCTTTTTAGTTATGGCTAGATATTCAGTACACAATAATACATTCCCAGCATCTGGGCAAAATAGCAAAAGCTGGCATCTGGACGCTCCAAGGTCAATGCTAGCTTAGAGGTGCATATTTCTATAAGATAACAGGAGAGGCCCATTCTGGGTCTGGGTCTCAAAAAGTAATATGGAGAGAACACATCAGGTTAGTAATGAGCATTGTGGTTACAACATACAGACAATCATGGCATGACTGTACACAGACATGACATGCCCTTTTCTCCTGGCAAGATGAAGTGGGGCTGCTCTAGGGTGTTGATCTTAGGCAGTCAATGAAGAGTTCAGGTGTCAGCAATTCCTGCTCTTTGTTCTTCCCAGCTTCTTCAGTTCTTCCTAGCCAGTGCTGCCAACCCAGGGATAAGTGTTCAATCTTCCCCAGCTAACAGTTTCAGCTCTGTATCCTTTCCAGATCCAGAGCTTGGAAAGAAACCTTGCCTGTCAGAGAACACTACTTTCAGCATGCATCTCTTTCTCTTCCTCCCTTTGTCCTTTTAGCTAGCCTGGTCCCACTTTATACTACCTCTCTTAGTCACGGTGGCCTTTTCAAACACATGCCCCATGAGCCTTTGCTAAACATGCAAATTAATACAAATCTATGTATACATCAGTTATTTGCTATTCTCGTCTGGCCTAAGGTCTATCTAAGTATATGCAGTCTACTAATCAGATCAAGGCCCCCAACCCTTTTTTCAGTACAGGCTTACAGGAGAATTTGGCAACTCCCTCAAGGAGGAAATGTTTTTACTCCTCATACAGGATAGAATGGCCGGATGTCCCTTTTCAGTCCTTTTTTTGAAACCCAATATCTGGGTTTATTTATTTAAAACATTTCAGTGCTGCCTTTCCACCTGAATAGGATCCCCAAGACGGCTCCTGCTTCTGCTCAATAAAACTGGCTGAAGTGGCTGTGGCGGTTTGATTTCTAAGCAGCCACCTAGGATTCAGAGCAACCTGAAAGGGATGCTGAAATTAGAGATGGGCACGATAAAAATAAAATTAATGAGCCAGCAGATCATGGTTCGGCACCGGCGATGATCCCGAATTAACGATCCACACTGATCATCTCCCGTTCCCCAACTGTGGATCGTGGATGCCAAAGTGGGGCACGCTGGTATTCCCAGCTATGTGGGAAGGTGGGTTGTGGTGGCAGACGACTCTCTCAGTCTCTCTCTCTCTCTCCAAAGGCTAGCAAGTAGCAAGCAAGAGCTCTGTCCCACTCCACTGCTCGCAGAAAGAGAAACCCAGCCTGGGAGACCACGGCTATTTATAAGCATGGGTCCCATTCAGCAACACAGGAGGTCTGTGTTTGGCCATCAGAGCTGCCCATCAGGGTTTGCAGGGATGAGATTGGAGTGCCCATGGCTACAGAACATCCCCTTCCCCCTCACTCCCCTGGGTGTCATCTCCCAACTTGTGACTGCTTTGCTGCTCCGTGGTTGGAAGGAAGCCCTGCTGATCAAGGAAAGCTGGGCTTCCATTCGGGTTTCCAGGGTGACAGAAGGAGGGCAAACAGAGCTCAGACATTCCCCTGGCTCTGTTGCCAGGGGAATAGATTGCTGGCGCCTGAGTGTCTGGATCCCCAAACCAAGCCCGAACGCCCTGATCCAGGCCTCTCCCAACTGCTGGATCATTGGGTGTGGACAATCACGATCCGCCAGGTCGCAATCGCCATTATCGTGGGGGTTTTTCGTTCGTAATGCGGATCGTGCCCATCTCTAGCTGAAATGAAACAGGCTGTTTGGGATGAATTAAAGAGGACAAGGCACAAGAAGGGCCTGAAAAGTTCCCCATCAACTGTTAGCTTATGGAGAGCAGACAAAGCTGGTACAGTTGTGTTTCTATTTAAATTATAGTAAACACATGTAAATTTTGCATCTGAGAATGTAAATCAGCATATGAGCATTATGTGCAACCTCCCCTTCCCCCCTGCACCACCACCAAGGACTTTTTGCCCATTTTTTGGTATTTCTTCTGGATGTTTTATCTATATCATTTTATCCTGCTCAGCATGTTTTTATGCTGTTGTTTTAATGGCATTGGCTTGTGTTGTTGTTGGTTTTATTTATTTATTATTTTAGGATATTTCCTTATGCCCATAAAGGGACCACCCACTCGTGGAATGCTGACGAAGTCTCTATTTGCAAATTGCTTGTAGATTGTTTGGCATGTTTTTTTTTCCAGCATCTTTTCTGTGACCATGGAAAATGTGTTCCCAGAAAAGACACCGAAAAAACGGAAGCCAAACAGCCTGCTAATGTTTTGCAAATGGAGATGTCTGGATTCCTGCGGGAAAGACTCCAGCATTCGGTGAGTTGGCCATCTCTTTAAGGGTGTGTGGAAATGGCCTTATAACTGTCTTTTCCCACAAAGGAGACCCGAAGTCACTTACATCATTTCCCTTTCCTCCATATTGTCACATGATAATGGCCTTGTGGCTGACATGGTCTTTGTATTGATTCTGTTAAGGTCTGTTTTAATTATCATAGTAACCTGTCTTGAATTCATGACTGAGGAAACTACAGGTTTTTTACATTGCCAGGACTCCATATTTGATTGTACCTGCTTGTCTTATCATGGGAAAGGCGAGCTTTTTTGGAAAACAAAATTCTGACACTGTTTCTTAGGAGAAGGCGAGAACTGGTAACTGGAATTAATTACATGCATGTTAGGTAGGGAAGGCTTCTGATCAAAGCAAAGAAGAATTTCCTCTGCAAGGGGAAACAATCAGCTGCTCTTTTCAAAAAAGTATTGCCACAACAGTCAGACTGAGGGAAACCATGACAGGGATATTGGCCCGACAGTTCCCAGGGGAGATTTTGCTGTAGTGCTGAGGTTGTCAGAGTTGCCTCTTTGGCTATTTCCCTACAACTCAGTCACTTGTAGCAAAACAGGTTTTACTTCAAAATAAAAGACTGGAAAAATTGCCTTTTGTTGTAGAGATCCGAAGCTGAAAAGACGAAATATTTATCAGCAGGAAATACTTTTCATTATCTATATGGAAAGAATGTCTCCAGAGCAAGCTAAAGGGAGGGGAAAGGGGGGGGTGACTCTGATTCAACTACAATGGGAAATTTACATAATAAGCAGATGTTACAAAGAGAAATCCTTCATTTATTTGCAACACTTTGGCAAATTCAGATTTTTCAGTTTGATTTTCCTCCCTGAGTTGTTGCTTGGAAAGTTCAACAGGAAAATGAGTAGACTGTGAGAGGCAGATTTTACATGTGAATTGTCTGAATCAGAATCAATCTCTGTCTTGTGGACTGTATAGCTTTGTCCTAAGCGACTTGCATTTTAAGTGGTATCTACAGATCTTTTCAGATTTCTCTTCCTTGATATGCCGTGAAAATTGCCATTCCTATTTCATCTTTCATTTGTGCAAATCATTCACAACCATGGTTAAAAAGTATGCATTTTCCAACCTTGTTTGTGCCTTAATAAATCAGCTGTTTGCAGCAGCACAAAGAGATCAAGTACGGTTGCCAAGCTCCAGGTGGAAACAGCAACAATAAAGGAGCAACCCTCAAGGAAAATCCAAGCAAGCACAAATTAAGAGGGCACTAACAATGAAAAGTAACAACAATATTTAAAGATATATTTTAAGCAGTAATATAAATCATTAAAGTGCAACTAGCTACAATACCATAATTACATAGTATAAAAATTCATGGACAAGAAGAACAAGGACAGTGGCAAGCAAACCACATGTATACTCTATGTAAAGCGCAAAGGTAAGTGCTAATAGTTTTTAGTCATTATATCTTAATTAGGTATAATCCTTTTTAACATCTTTTTTTTCACAAGTTCTACCCTCCCCAGGCTCCACCCCAAATCTCCAGAAAGTTCTCAACCTGGAGTTGGCAACGGTAGGAGATTAGGCATGCCTGTGTTTACCTGAAGAAATTATGGCAATAATCCACCACCACCCATCTTTACTTAATAAGTTGGAATATACTCAGCAATAGCTCCAGTAAGTGGGAAGGGCTTTTATAACTTTTGGTCAGAGGAGTTAGCCATGTTAGTCAGTAGTCACAAAATAGTAAAGAGACCAATAGCACCTTTAAGACTAACCAACTTTATTGTAGTATAAACTTTTGAGAACCATGGTTCTCTTTGTCAGATGCATGATCCATCTGATAAAGAGACCTGTGGTTCTCGAAAGCTTATGCTACAATAAAGTTGGTTAGTCTTAAAGTGCTATTGGACTCATAACTTTTGTTGTCTCTCTTTGAATAATTTGCAGGTACACACTGCTAATCATTCATAACTAGACATTTCCTTCTAAACAAATATTAATTCACTCCTTTTGGAGTTATTCAAATGTTGGTTTGGGCACTATTATTATTAACTTAATTTATAGCACACCTTTCTCACTTAGACTGAATGCAGACTACAAAGTATGATAAAAACAATTCAAATAGCGAACAAGGCAATGCAGTAGAGGCTTGACGGACTGAAGAACAGGGAAACAACACAAGCAGGCAAACCAAAAAAACTGTCTATGTTGACAAAGTGGTCACTATAGACAAAGAACTGACTATGATAACAAAAGTGTCCAAATTGACAAAGGTACAAGGTAGAAAATATTGAACTGCAGTAAAAAAAAGTGCGTATTGCACAAAATAAATACTGCAATAAGCCATAATACCATCATGTTTCCCATTAGGATAAACTTGTACAGCAATGACTTCAGCTCCTTAATCTTTCCTTGGACTCCTTCCATTCAGTCGCCAGACAGGAAGCTGTGAGCATGATTAAGAACCGTTTATTTAGGTACAATTATAACAGTATAATTTTTAGAACACAAAGTGTTTGTTGTACTCTGTTGGTATTCTTCCATTTAGTCAGCTTACTAACTATTGTTCATATTTGACTGTTCCTCGGTATAGGTGTGCATTTATGTTGATGTGCCTAAATGCCTTGCCATCTAGAGTTTTGCAAAGGAGATATTGTGGGGTATCATACTCTGACAGAGTATACCTTGGTGGCGAAGGTAGTGTGAAAATTCTATATCATGTGACTTTTGAATGCAGCTAGGGATCTTTGAATTTTTTCCTTTGCTCCAAAATGTAGATCATACAGACTCATTAACTCTTTTATTAGAAAACTAGCAACAAAGGCCGTTGTGGGGAAAAAATACAACGGACTCTAGAAAGGGGTGGGCAGGCAGGCAGGCATTCACTCCTCCTCCATCACTGATTCTAGCTGGTGAAGGAGGGGGTTGGGCATTGTCATCTGCTCCATCCCTGATCTGCCTGATCTCAGCCATGTGAAGGGGTGGTGGGCTTTGCTACCTGCTACTTGCCTGATACATGCCAGGTAACGGGAGGGCATTGCCTCCTGTTCTGCACCTGACTACAGCTGGGTGAAGGGGGAAAGCATTGCCGCCTTCTCCGAGCCTGATCCCAACTGGATGAAGAGGGATGCGCATTGCCACCTGCTCCTCACTGGGTGAAGGGAGGAATAGGCATTGCCTCTTGCTCTGCTCCTGATCCTGACAGGTGAAAGTGGGCAGTGGGCTTTACTACCTGTGCTGTTCTTGATCCCAGCTGGGTAAAGGAGGGGTAGGCATTGGCAACTGCTCTGCTCCTGATTCCAGCAGGTTGAAGGGGGGGCAGGTATTGCTGGATGCTTGGCTCCTGACTCCGGCAGAGTGAAGACAGGGTGGGCATTGCTGCCTGCTCAGTGGCTTATTCCGGTAGGTTGAAGAGGACAGGCATCTATCTGCTCTGCTCCTTATCCAAGCTGGGTGAAGGGAAGAATGGTATTGCCTCCTGCTCTGCTCCTGATCCCAGCCAGGTGAAGGAGCAAGGTGGGCATTGCCACCTACTCCACTCCTGGTTCCAAATGGGTGATGGCAGGCGGTGGGCATTGCTGCCTGCTCCGCCACTAATACCAGCTGGGTTAAGGCAGGGGAGGGCATTGCCACCTGCTCCACTCCTAATACCAGCTGGGTTAAGGTGGGGATGGGCATTGCCACCTGCTCGGCTCCTAATACCAGCTGGGTTAAGGTGGGGATGGGCATTGCCACCTGCTCTGCTTCTAATACCAGCTGGGTTAAGGCGGGGGGGGGCACTGTCACCTTCTCCACTCCTGATCCCAGTCAGATGAAGGAGAGTGGGCATTGCCATCTGATCTGCTCCTGATTCCAGCTGGGTTAAGGCAGTGGGTGGGCAAAGCTACCTGCTCTGCTTCTGATCCCAGCTCAGTGAAGGGGGGGCATTACCAAGTGCTCTGCTCCTAATACCAACTGGGTTAAGGTCAGGGGTGGTATGCCACCTGCTCTGCTCCTAATAACAGATGGGTTAAGGTGGGAGGGGAAATTCCACCTGATCTGCTCCTAATACCAGCTAGGTTAAAGCAGAGGGGTGGGCATTGCCATCTGTTCTGTTCCTAATACCAGCTGGGTTAAGGCAGGGGAAGGGCATTGCCACCTACTCCGCTCCTTATACCAGCTGAGTTAAGGTGGGAGCAAGGGCATTGCCTCCTGCTCTATTCCTAATACCACTAAAAGGAGGGATGCCACCAACCAGGATAATAAGAACACAAAACTCCTGCAGTAAGAATTAATGTATTTAAAGTGCACCGTGCAAATAAGCAGTTCAATGTATGATGTAAACACTACTTACAACTCAATCCAGTGCAAAATAGACAATGCAATAAATCTTACATAAAGTGCAAATGCAAGATGCATATATAATTCTTACAAAGTGCAACCATACAATGAAAAGTTCCTTCCAAAATATTACAATTCCAAAATATATATGAGGTACACTTAAGAGAAGAGAGTAGGGAGTGTCCTTCCACTACCCTACTAGGGTGTGGCACAGTCCTCGGAGCCTCTGCAGGATGGTTTTTAATCCTCTGTTCTTCTCAATAAGAATTGATGAGGCAACAGTATAGAGGAGGGCCACCAGCGTATGTGTAGACAAGGTCCAAAAGCTGCTGAGAACAGGAGCTAGTAATTTTTCTGTTTTGCAGGGCTTTATCAAGAGGGTTCAAATTCAGCCAATTTGCCCTAAAATATACAATCCTCATAAGTATTATGATTATCATACTGCCAATTAATGCTCTGATATTAAATACTCACACATCTGGCCTTCCAGTGTATTCCTTTCTCCACAATCACCATCCACAATGGGTTCCCAGACACAACATCGGTAGTGAGGGAGGACACTCCCTTATCTTTTATAATAAACCCTGCTGATTACCTCATTTAACCTCATGCATTGTAAAGGAACATTGCTGGGGATGAACATCCTTCAAAGAAAAAAAGAGAGATCTAATGCTTGATTTAAGCCTCGGGGGGTAACAGTATTCAAATGGTAAATCTAGTATGATTCTCTCCTCAGCAGCTCCCATGAGGCATCACAAGTTTTATTGCTTTTAGTTACCTCTAGGACTGAGAACCTAAAACCCCCTAGGATCCTTATGAACGCTCACAAAATGCTGAACCATAGGTGGCTCTAAAACCTGGTTCCTGATCCTGGAAATATGCTCTTCAATTCGAATTTTAACGGGTCTAGATATACTGCCTATATATAATAAAGAACACGTGCATTCAATGATGTATACAACTCTAACCGTGTTTCAGCAGGTGAAAGAGGAGGGTGGGCATTGTCATCTGCTCCATGCCTGATCTGCCTGATCTCAGCCATGTGAAGGGGTGGTGGGCTTTGCTACCTGTTTTGTGCCTGATACATGCCAGGTAAAGGGGGACATTGCCTCCTGTTCTGCACCTGACTACGGCTGGGTGAAGGGGGAAGGCATTGCCACCACCTTCGAACCTGATCCCAACTGGGTGAAGGGGGGTGAGCATTGCCACCTGTTCCTCGCTGGGTGAAGGGAGAAACAGGCATTGCCTCCTGCTCCATGCCTGATCCCAACAGGTAAAAGTGGGCAGTGGGCTTTAGTACCTCCTCTGCTCCTGATCCCAGTTGGGTAAAGGGGGTGCGGGTACTGGCACCTGCTCTGCTCCTGATTCTGGGAGGTTGGGGGGGCAGGGATTGCTGGATGCTTGGCTCTGTCAGAGCTGTGGCTAGATAATGTCCTTACTCCAGACTACCCTCTGCAATTAGACAACAGTCCATTGTTTCCCAAAAGGTTTTTACTGAAGAATTAGTTCATTATAGTCCACTAGCCTGAATACAATATTCAGGATGGTACAAGTGAATTGTTACCAATGACAGGCAAAGCATGAGGTACAAAGTAACAGATCCCAGCAGGCCCAACCTCCCCCCATAGTTCTCAAAACAATCCCTTTGAAGCTTAGGAAAGCGAAAGTCCTTCAAGGCTGGTTCTTGGTGGAACAGCAGTAGCCAAAACAATCCTTCTCTGTGAGATAGCTGCTTGGGAACCTTGGCACCTGTGAAGAAAGCACTTAAACACTGAAAAGATTAAAAATGGAGTCGGTTAGGCAAGACCATACATGAGAGCATTCTGAACCTGACATTCTGCCCCCTCTAAGATGCTCCCCCTCCAGGTTTATGTGGGTAGCGAGAATGGAACGCTTTGACTAATCTAGGAGCATGAACATGTACAGAATTCACCCACTCATCAAACCCAGAGTCAAAGTCTTTCCATCTAATAAGGTAAAATAGCTGATTTCTTTTCCATTTAGAGTCCAAAATTTGCTGAACTTCGTAGTGCGTCTGATCATCTATCAAAGTGGGAATAGGAGGGGCATGGATGTGCCACTGGTCTGCAGGAGGAGCCCTTTTCAACAGACTGATATGAAAAGTATCGTGTATGTGGCGCAAATTTTTTGGTAAATTTAAGGCAACAGTCACTTTGTTGATTACTTTACGAACAGGAAAGGGTCCAAGAAATTTCAACACGAGTTTGCGGCTGGTTTGAGTCACTTTCAGATTTTTTGTGGAAAGATAGACAAGATCGCCGGGTTGTAAATCCCAATCAGCCGCACGGTGGCGGTCGGTGTATCGTTTGTAATCCTCTTTGGCTTTGTTGAGATGTTTTTTAATTTGAATCCATTGTTGAGCAGCTTCCCCCCACCATTCTGTTACGTCTTTGGAAGCCGCAGTAGGAGGGGGGAGCGCTTCAAACGGGAAGGGTTTGAAATGGAAGCCATAAACGACTTTGAAGGGAGTTTCTCCCGTGGAGGCGTGCACGCTGTTATTGTAAGAGAATTCTGCCAGGGGGAGCAAATCGACCCAATTATCTTGTTGGAAGTTAATATAACAGCGGAGAAATTGTTCTAGGATTTGATTAGTTTTTTCTGACTGTCCGTCGGTTTGAGGATGATGGCTTGAACTTAAACCTTGTTCAATATCTAGCATTTGTAAAAGCTCCCGCCAGAAGTTGGCAACGAACTGTCCGCCGCGATCCGAAATCACCTTAGACGGAAAAGAATGTAATTTTACAATGTGTTTCAAAAAATATCTGCCAGTTTTCTAGCTGAAGGTATAGTGGTGCAAGGTATAAAGTGTGCTTGCTTGGACAAGGAAAAATCCCAGTTTGGAAGGGTCTCCATCAAACGTAGCTTCCAGCTTAACCCAACCCATGGGAAGTTCTTGCCTGGGAGCTGGTGCTGGCATCGGGTAGACGTCGAGCGGAGCGAGTTGTAAAGGAGGCTGTCGCGGTGTTGGCGGTAGCGGCGGCAGAGGCTGCTGAGGATAAGGTTGAGGTTGTGGTGGGGGAGGCCCTCCCGGGGTCGGCTGGGGAGGCCCTCCAGGTACGGGTTGTAGCGGCGCTGGCCGTAGGGGTGCCGGCTGAACCGGCGGTGGGCCTCGAGGCGTCGGTAATCTGGGCGCTGGTAACAGGGGAGCAGGAATCGGCCCTTGGGGTGCCGGTTGAAACTGGGATGGGTGAGGAGAGATAGGTTGGAGAGGCACCATGGCCCCCCGCAGCCCTGGCGTTTGGTGTGGCCTGGGAGTAGTACCTCTTCCGATTCTGCTTGTCCCAGGGATGACTCGTGGTGTATCTCCTCTCGGGAGGCTTGGTGGTTGATTCGCTTGGGTCGTGGGTGGTGGCTGATTCGCTTGGGTCGTGGGTGGAGGCACTATAGGGGAAGTGGGCCTCAGAGGTTGTCCTGGTTCCCCACCTCCTCCTCCGTTTCCACTGTCAGCGGGAATGATTGGACGATCGGGACGGGGGTCTTCTGGACACGGTTCTCCACCTCCTCCGCCGGCTCCGTTGTCATCCGGTATGATCGGCTGTTCAGGACGGGGTTCTTCTGGACACGGGTCTTCAGGACAAGGTCTTTCCCCGGTTTCAGATCCAGAATCCCCCATTTCCGGTGGCTGTTGCGGCCACGGTTGGATAGGGCCCTCCGGACGGAGCAAAAGATTTTGTAGGTTTGACAAACTTTGACTGATGTCTGGTAGACCAGCTGGCGGTTCACGTCCACCGTCCCCCACCACGAGTACCGACAGCAGGTGGATGGTGTGGGCTAAACTTTCTTCCATGCTTGCTCGTCTGGTCTCCAAAACTTGCACTCTGTCTGTATTCACCTCCTCCTGTTCTGTATAACCAGTAGCTTACGAAGTGGGCACATATTCAGTATGTGGCCTCGGTAGACCAGGTATGATTTCTTCCACTCCTTGTTCTTCTTGAGATCTTGCGGCTAAGATCCCTTTCGCCAAACCAGTGATTGCTGATATTCTAGAATCAATTGCAATCGTTCTGCTTTGAAGCTGCACCCACTGGTGCTCACTTACGTCTTGTTGCCCCGACCACGGGGTGACTTCCGAATAATCCCAGCTTAGGGTGCCACGGTGGGACGTCTCCCACTCCGTTTGTTCGGTCGTCCTGTTCCAGTAAAGCCACGGTTGGCTGCTGGCATGCTCAGGTATTGACTCCAAACTGCGCCGACTATCCACCTGTGTTTGCGTGAACATCGTACTGGCCCTCTGTTCCCTCATCTCCCTTGGTCTCGCGCCCCACTGCGTCGGAGTGGGTACGGAAAACAGTGGTTCGGCTGTAGCTCTGGGCCGGGTATCTGCACTGCTGGGAGCGAGAGTGTAGAGCGTAGTAACAGAGGAGCTGTTTCCTCTTGGTACAGGTCCTTGAGGTTCCAATCCTTGGGAGCCGGGGGAGGCATACGGGTCAAACAAAGGATCCCTGAGCGGGACAGCTTTGGAGTCCGTTTGATCCGGCTTAGGCATTGGAAAAGTGGATTGGTAACAAAATGTCAGAGCTGTGGCTAGATAATGTCCTTACTCCAGACTACCCTCTGCAATCAGACAACAGTCCATTGTTTCCAAAAGGTTTTTACTGAAGAATTAGTTCATTATAGTCCACTGGCCTGAATACAATATTCAGGATGGTACATATGCCTTGTTACCAATGACAGGCAAAGCATGAGGTACAAAGTAACAGATCCCAGCAGGCCCAACCTCCCCCCATAGTTCTCAAAACAATCCCTTTGAAGCTAGGAAAGCGAAAGTCTCTCAAGGCCGGTTCTTGGTGGAACAGCGGTAGCCAAAACAATCCTTCTCTGTGAGATAGCTGCCTGGGAACCTTGGCACCTGTGAAGAAAGCACTTAAACACTGAAAGGATTAAAGATGGAGTCGGTTAGTCAAGAACATACATGAGAGCATTCTGAACCTGACATCCATAACTGCAAACATAAAATCCCAGTTCAAATTATCAAAGGCCTTCTCTGCATCCACAAAGGAAAAGCCAACCTCCTTCCCCGGATGTTTTTCATAATATTCTATTGCATTTATTACCACTCTAAAATTATCTTTAATTTGTCTATCTGGTAAAAAACCTGCTTGTTCTTCTGCCACACATTCCATCAACCAACCTTTTAGTCTTTCTGCTAATATCTTAGCAAAAATTTTATAATCGTTGTTTGTTAGAGATATTGGTCGATAATTTTGCACATTCAATAAATCTTGCTCCTCTTTTGGTATCAATGTAATATTTGCTTCATTCCACGTGTCGGGCAATCCTTTTCCTTCCAGTATTCCGTTCATTACCTTCTGCAACAATGGTGCCAGATCTTTAGCCATCATCTTATAAAATTTGGCAGATATTCCATCTAGTCCTGGTGCCTTTCCCAATTTTTTTGCTTGTATTTCCTCGGTAATTTCCAGTTCTGTAATTTTAGCATTTAATCTCTCTTTCAATTTATTTGGTATAATTGTTAAATTTATATTCTGAAGATATTCATCAATCAAATTGATATCCACAAGCTTTTTCTGGTACAATTTGGCATAAAATTTATAAAATGCTCTACTTATTGCTGGTTGATCTATCAATTCTTTCCCATCTTCCACAATTTTACTTATTCATTTTCTCTTTTTTTTCATTTGCCATGCTAAGTATTTTCCAGGTTTGTTGGCTCCTTCAAAAGACTTCTGCTTTAATCTTTTCAATTCCCATTCCAACTCTTTCTGCCACACATTGCTTTTATTTGTTCTTGTAAAATTTTTATCTCCTGTTGCAATTTCTTTTTTCCTGGTCTTTTCTTTAATTGTTGCTCTTTTTGGACCATTTTCCTTGTATCTCCTTTAATTTCATTTCCTTATTTTTCTTGTCTCTATTATTTAAATCAATCAATACTCCCCGAATAACCGCTTTATATGCGTCCCACACCTTCTGGATTGGCACCCCTTGATCCACATTGTACTGAATAAAGTATTTTGTTTCTTTCTGAAGAACATTCAAGTTACTCTGATTTTGGAGAAGGTTTATTCTCCATCTTGATTTTTTACGTCCCATTTCAAATTTCCATAAAATAGGATTACGGTCTGAGCTTATTCTTGGCATAATTTCCACATCCTTTGTCCATATAGCTAATTCTTTAGAAGCCCAAATCATATCAATTCTAGATAGTGATTGGTGGCTTGCTGAAAAGTAGGTATATTGCTTCACTTTTAAATTATATTTCCTCCAAATATCTTCCAAATTTTCCTGTTTTTCCAGCTCAAAAAAAGACTTTGGCAATCTTCCTGTTTTGTTTTTAACTGCCTTTGCTTTTTGGCCAATTGTAAATCCACAACAGCATTAAAATCTCCAGCCACTATCACCTGGTCATATATCAACTGTTCTAATTGTGTCACTATTTCTTTAAAAAATTGTTCCTTCGATCCATTCAGGACATAAATTCCCATAATTAGAGGTTTTTTGGCATTCCAGGTAAATTCCACCGCCAAATATCTACCATTAATATCACTAATAGCCAATTTTGGTTGTAATTCTTCTTTTATGTACATTACAACTCCTCTCTTCTTTTGTTTTGCTGAAGCCACAAATTCCTTTCCCAATTTCTTATTTTTTAAATATTTAGAGTCCTGATCTTTTATATGAGTCTTTTGCAGGCAAATTATATTACAATTTTGTTTTGCTAGCCAATGAAATAATGCCTTACGTTTTGAAGGTGAATTAAGTCCATTTACATTCCACAATATTAATTTGCTCTCCATATTCAAGATATACTTACTTTAGGTAAGTCCTTTTCATTATCTGCCAGGAAAACCTCCATGTCATGCCGTGATTTGATAACTCTCCTCAAGGTTTGGAATTCAAAGCTCAGACCTTCCGGTATTTCCCATCTGTACCTTATATTCAGGATTTTTAATTTCTGGGTTCGATCTCTGTAATTCTTCCTCTCAAACAAAATTCTCCTTGGTAACTCTTTCATAATTCTCACACGTTTTCCCTCAATCACTAATGGCTCTCAAAATGCTTCCTGATAATTTCTTCTTTCATTCTTCTTGTGGTTAATTGGGCAATGATATCTCTTGGCAAGTCTTTTTGCAGTACATAACTTGAATGAATTCTGTAAACTATGTCTAAATTAGCTGCAATGTCTTCTGCTTGTTTATTTAAAAAATCTGTTAATATTTCTGTGATTTGATCCTGGGCTGATTTTGACATAGATTCCGTGATGCCTCTAAATCTCAGTTGTTCTTCCGTGATTTTACATTCCATGACTACCATCCTGTTGCTTAACACTGAAGTCTCTACCTTTAAATTTGTAGCCAAATTTTCTGTTGTTTTCCCCACATCCTGAACTTTCTGTTGGGTTACTTGGAGCTCTTTTCTAATCTCATCAATACGTTTTGCCAATTCCGCCACTTCTAATTTTATTGCTTCTTTAATATCCTTTAGCAAAGTTTGTTGTGATTTTTGTATAGTCTCATTAAGCTCCTTGTTGCCCTCTATTAACTTTTTATCCAAGTTTTCAATAGCCGTCTGCCAATCCTTATCTTTTTTTGACATCATTGGGCTTGCTTTAGTACCTGCCCACAAGTCTGCTCTCTTTCTAAGCTCCGTTTTCTCGCTTGTCAATTTTTATATTTGTAAATACCTTTCTTTGATACACTAGGCAAAATGTCGGGCGTCTCTATGGTAAACTCTATGATGAAGCCTTCAAACTTTCCCTTTCTTGAAGTGGCGTACTTCCGTTTCCTCTTCTGTTCCTCTGTCGATCCTCTGATGTTTTCCTTCTGTTGGTATTCCTATGTACTTCCTGCCTTTCTTTATGCGTCTCGCTGCTCTTGTAAACAAACTGTCTTCTCGCGATACTTCTGCCGCTTCCCACACTCCTTCCCTTCGCGTCGCTATCTCCCAAACCACAGGTATGTAAACAAAAGTTCTTTTTGGCTCATTTACGTTTTAAAGTTTTTCAAAATCTCCAAAAATTTTCCCTGGGTGGCATTAATAGCTCTTCCCCATTAATTAGATCTTTAAGTCCCAATTAAAGCTTTAATCCTTAAACCGAAATCACGTCCATTAGGGGAGATAGTAATCTTTACCTCTTAATCTCTTTTTTTGGGTAGTAATCGCTGTTTCTTTTGCTAATCTTCACTCAAATCTGTTACTGAGGCTTGAGTATGACGATCTTATGCCAATTCATTGATTTCAAAGCTGCTGCAGAGATTAAAGCCGCCCTTCTTCGAGGGGACCTCAAGGCAGAGGGAGAGTCCTTAATTCAGAACCCCCCTCCACCGAGATCACTCACTCTCAGGGCCACAAGAGTTCCTGCCCGCTTTCTGCCTGGAAGCAGGGGGCTGCAGGTGGTCGAGGCACCTGCCAGCCTTTAAAACAGCAACTCAGATGGTCCAGCTCCCTGGACCACGTCAGACCGCCATAGATCCAAACCAGAAGTTCCCCAAAAGTGCCTCCAAATTAAATTGTCGAAACGGGCATGGGCAAGAGGTGTTTCAGGAGGAGATCAAAGAGAAGACTGCTGTGGTGTGGAGCTAGACTGTGAAGAGGGAGTAGGGGGTGCTGCAGACAGGGGAGTCCTTGGAGTTTCTGAGGCAGAGAACTGGGATGATGCTCCAAACCCCGCCCATTCCTCCTCAGATCCCACCTCCTCCACAAACAGCTTCACCAGATCCACTTCTGGCAGTATAGGAGAGACCACTTCTGCCTCCACCTAAGGCTCAGTGGATGGATCAGTAGTGTGAGACTCTGCTGCCGGACAGACTTCCTCCCAGAACTGCTGTTGCCAGCCTCCAACATGCCACATACTCTGCCCTTTTCCCCACCATAACCAGTTTTGCCTAGTAAAAAACACTTCATAGTGCTGCAGTAAAACAAAGGACAAACAGAGAGGAACCACTGGGGACAATGGAGGACAAACTCGACAGTGAGGGAGTGAGGTGGTAAGAAGCAGCTGTGACACTGGGGTTGGGTGTTTTGAGCCAAAAAACCAACTCCCCCAGTCCCTGTCACCAACTGGACAGAGGCTCTAAATAAAACAACAATAGCGTGGGTGTTGATGATGGGCCCAATGGCGACAGTGCAGTGACACCATGCAGGTGCGAGAGTTTGCAAGCAGGCAAGAGCCCCTGGCCACCCAAACCACCTCCATCAGACACTGTCCCCAGCAGGAAAGGGGATCAAAATAAATAAAACAGTGTGTGCACTGACGGTGTGCGTACGCACAGCAAAGGTGAGCTTTACTGGTGAATTGTGCAAGCAGTAAAGCAGGCAGTAAAGCTTCCTGGCAGATGTAACTCAGTGGGCAGTTCCCATTCAACCTCCACCAGACACTGTCCCCAGCTGGAAAGGGGCTCAAAATATAATAAAACACTGTGTGTTCTGACACTGTGCACAACAGAGACACTGGAGCAACCTCATACAGGTGTGATTCAGCACCAGAGCCCCCCAAAACACCACCAAGTCACTGGCACTGGCTGCAGAGGCACACAAAAGAAAACTAAAGGACACTAAAGGGGTGTGCAGAAAAAGGGAAAACTGCATTACGCCACAGAAATGCACAGAGAGCTAACAGAAAAGTCAGGCTCCCTGGAGTAGGGGAACCCACAAAACAAACCAGAAGTGAGACCCTCCAATAAGCAGAGAAAGAGAGAAATAAAAGCAAATAAAAGTGACGCTTCCGGGGGGGGGCACAAACCCCCAGAAACCAAACCAGAAGAGAAAGCCTCCAAAAAGCAGAGAAGGAGAAAAGTAGCTAATAATAATCTTGCTCAAGCAAGATTGTACTCAAAGGCCTAAGACTAGGCTGAGGCGGGGAGGTGAAAAGCTAAGACCAGGATGTGGTGGAAGAAAGGAATAAAGCGCCCTTTTCCCAAACACCTCCCCAGTCCCCAGTCAGTAAGAAAAACAAGAAACCAAGAGAAAAGAAAGGAGGATTTTTAGCCCCTATTCCAGCAGCCAGAAGTGCAGGCCAAAGATCCAAGTTCCAAACCCAATCCCAACACCACAGCAAGCCACCAAGCCCTCCTCCCACTCCCACTCCCACTCTACAGAAACTGAAACCACGAATCGCACAGCTTCCCCTGTTTATGGAAAAAGCCGGTAGGGCTGTGAGATGGTGCCGGTAAGGCTCCTGTAGGCTCACAGCATTCCATCACAGCCGCGGGCCACCCCCCCCCACAGACGCCCTCATCTCTCCAGTTGGCAAGACTCACATGGTGCGGCTGCTCTGGCCTACAGGTGCGCCCCGTGCACCCGATCCATGGCAGCCATCCATCTTTTTTCGATAGTCCCTTTAGTGCCGGCCTGGCGGGTGCCGCGGGCACATGCACTTCAACAGGAGCAGCCGGGGCGCATCCAAGGCCTTACAGACAGACGTCTGCAGCAGCAGGGGGAATGCCCCCCTCCCCAGGATGGCACCATGGCCTGGCCTATGCGGGGGGCCCTGACTTACTGCGCTTGGGGCCCGCTGCCAACTCCTCTTCCTGGAGGTCGTGCACTGCCTCACGCTGCGCCTCATTGATCCTGTCAGGCCTCCTCTGCACATTCCGGGAAGAGCTCCTCAAACTACACTGGCAGTGCGACCATCACACCCTTTTCTGCCAGGAGGTCATTCCCCACTGCCTAGGCAATGAGCTGGGCCCTGAGCCTGGCTGCCCACTGCTCCTGCCAGCCGTCGACCTCCATGCTGCTGCGGCGGAGGCGTCAGGGTGGAGCCACAAAAGGGTGGGAATAGACCGGGTGGGAGATGGGTGATGGGGCCTGCCCTCCAGCACCAGCCACAGCCACTCAAGCCGTTTATTTGCAGCTTTTAGGCCGCGGCGGAAGGGGCTACTGCCTGGCCCACATACCAGTGTTCTGCGAGCCTCACGGGAGAGGGATGGGCGAGTGGCACGGGCAGCTAGCCACATACATGTTTATGCATGCTGTTAGGGCACACTCGGGGACAGTGGGGTCACAGCGGCCACGCCTGAACTTCCATGGCAGGAGCTGTGCAACGTGCGCCACAGAGTGCTGCCGCTCCCCTGCTGTAGCACTTGACGCCGGGTTCACACCCTAGACGGCGCATTCTCACAGCCTCTGGGCCAAGGATTCCAGGTGTAGCCACTCTGGCCTTGAGTGTCATGCATGTCTCTACTCATCCATCCATGTCATTGCTCTAAGGGATGCTAGGTACCAATACTGTGTTACTGTCTGACTTCATATTGCAAATGTTGTGTGCATCATTGATTGGCTTCATGGTGCACATTCTATTTCCATCGCTTTAGTTTCTCCCTCTCACAGCCTGAGACTACAACTGGGACAGCTGTAGGCAATCGGTTTCTTTTAAGTTCGCCACCTGCCCGGCCCGGACATGCCCTATCATGTAGGACACATCCCACCGCCTGGACGGGGTTGGGGGCTGGAGCTCCAAATGACCCGGCAGCCACTGTCAACCCCAGCACCACCGACGTAGACCGCTGCTGCCTCCGCGGAACCCCTCACCATCATGCCCTGCCAATGAGGGGATGGTGGAGCTTTGGTGGGCTCTGGGGTGGCAGTCAGGTGGAGGTGGTCCACGGGCCGCCCCCAGCTCCAACACAACTCACCTGGATATATTTTCTTGATTGGTCCCATGCTCAGAATCAACGCTTCGGTGGCCTAGGGAAGAAGTGGTTGTGGGATGGGGTGTTCCACCTGATATTACTGACTCTGCTGGATCACTCCTGTACGACTGCACAGCTTAAACAGAATCCCACTAAGTTCTCCCCCATGAAGGCACATGCCCACACCATCACCACTGACCCTCCTGCTTCACAGACAAAGTGCCCACACCCAGGGGTAAACCGGCAGAGCCTCCAGCCTCTTCCCCACTTACCTGGCCCTGTCTGGCACAGCCAGGGGTTTTGAAGGGAGGTGCTGGCGTTGATTGGCTGTGGGGTGGGGGGGCTCGTCCAACACATCATCGGGCCCGGATTGGTCCCTGCCTTAGTCATGTTCCTATGTGCTTTCTCAGCACGGGGGCGGGGGGCGGGCGCGGGAGATCGGATCAGATTCTTCCCTGACAATGGGCCCCTACGTGGTATGCCACCTTTTTCTCAGGTGTGGCTCTTTTGCGCCACTGGGGGCGTTTCCTCGGCTGGAAGGGCTTAGGGAGCATTTATACCCGAGTAGGAAGCAGTTCCGCCAGTGCTAGACTTTGTTTGGTCCCTATTCACTTTCCCCATCCCCCTTAGGATTGCGCTGCCAGTTAACTTCCCAATGGGGAATCATTCAAAAGACTTTAAACAAAGCCAAAAGTTTGCTGATAAGAAACGCTCAGAGCAATGGGAGCTGAAACCAGGAGATTTTGTCTACATCTCCACCAGAAACATAAAAGGGGAGCAATCTAGTAAAAAGCTTGGATGGAGATATATAGGTCCCTTCCCTGTAAAAAAAGTAATCAATGATGTGACTTTAGAAATAGAACTTCCAAGGAAGAAACCCACCCTGTGTTCCACTTCAGTCTTTGAAAAGGGGCTCCTCCCCCCCTCCCAATCAGTAGCATCCTGAAAGGGGGGCCCCCACATCCAATGCTGGTGGATGGACATATTCACTATGAAGGGAAAGAAATTCTGGACTCTAAGATTAGGCACAACAAACTCTTTTACCTGGTCAGGTGGAAGAACTTTGATGAATCGTACAGAGAATGGGTGGAGCAAGCCCATATGAATGCACCTAGACTGATCTCAAGCTTCCATCAACGCTCTCCTGACAAACTGGGCCCTTAAGGAGAGGGGCCATCTTTAAGGGGGGGGCAGAACGTCATGTATGTGAAAAGAGAAAAAGGTAATGTTCAGGAAATGGAGAGAAGGACAGACCTCTAAAGAGGAGTATATGAGGGTTACTAGGCACTGCAGATCAGCCATCAGAGAGGCCAAAGCTCAGTACGAGCTGGGTCTGGCCAGGAGGGCTCACTACAAGAAGAAAAACTTCTACAACACAAGGTAAAAGAGGCAATTGGACCACTGTTGGGAGTAGATGGAGAAACTCTGATGCAGGACAGAGAAAAAGTAGACAGGCTTAATGACTTTTCTGCAAATGCTCTTTTCTCCCTGAAGAACTCAGGCACATCTAGAGATAGTAGAAAATGTGGCAGGACACCTAAGTGGCTAACTGACATTGACAGAGAGGTTGTGGAGAGGCATCTGGCTGCATTGGATGAATACAAATCCCCTGTGCCGGATGGGGTGCACCCAAGAGTGCTGAAAGAACTTTCCAGAGAACTTGCAGAACCCCTGTCCATCATCTTCAAGGCCTCCTGGAGGACTGGGGATGTGCCACAAGATTGGAGAACAGCAAATGTTATCCCAATCTTTAAGAAAGGGAAGAAGGATGACCCGGGAAACTACAGGCCGGTCAGTCTGACTTCTGTTGCTGGGAAGATATTAGAACAGATTTTAAAGGGATCAATCTGTAAGCATCTGAAGGACCGCTCAGTGATCCGGGGAAGTCAGCATGGTTTTGTTCCTAACAGATCTTGCCAGACCAACCTGGTTTCCTTCTTTGATCGAGTGACCAGCTTACTGGATCGGGGGAACTCTGTTGACGTGATTTATCTGGATTTCAGTAAAGCTTTTGATAAGGTCCCCCATGATATTCTGATGGGCAAACTGGAAGACTGTGGACTGGACTATAGGACTATAGGGAACTGGTTAGAGGACCGCACTCAAAGAGTGGTGGTCAATGGCATTTCATCAGATTGGAGGGAGGTGTCCAGTGGGGTGCCGCAGGGCTCGGTTTTGGGCCCAGCACTTTTCAATATTTTTATCAATGATCTGGATGAAGGAGTGGAAGGGCTGCTCATTAAATTTGCTGATGATACCAAATTGGGAGGAGTAGCAAACACCCAAGAAGATAGAATTAAAATTCAACAAGACCTGAATACTCTGGAGAAGTGGGCAGCTGCGAATAGGGTGCAATTCAACAAAGACGTGCACAGTATTACATCTGGGCCACAAAAATGGGAAGCACAAATACTGGATGGGGGATATACTTCTGGGCAGTAGTATATGTGAAAGGGATCTTGGGGTAAGAGTGGACTGTAAACTGAATATGAGCAGTCAGTGTGATGCGGTGGCAAAAAAGCCTAATTCAATCTTGGGTTGTATCAAAGGGGCCATAGCGTCGAAATCGCAGGAGGTCATAGCCCCTCTCTATACTGCCTTGGTCAGACCACACCTGGAGTATTGTGTGCAGTTCTGGAGGCCTCACTTCAAAAAGGATGTGGCCAAAATCAAGAGGGTGCAGAGGAGAACGACGAGGATGATCAGGGGTCTGGAGACTGAGCCCTACGAGGAAAGGCTGAGGGCCTTGGGAATGTTTAGTTTGGAGAAGAGGAGGTTGAGGGGGGACATGATTGCTCTCTTTGAATATTTGAAAGGCTGTCATTTGGAGGAGGGCAAAGGAGCTGTTCTAGTTGGCAGCAGAGGGTAGGACCCGAAGCAATGGGCTTCAATTACATGCACAAAGTTACCGGCTGGATATTAGGAAAAACTTTTTCACGGTCAGAGTAGTTCAAAAGTGGAATCAGCTGCCTAGGGAGGTGGTGAGCTCCCCCTCACTGGCAGTTTTCAAGAAGAGGCTGGATGCATACTTGTCAGAGATGCTTTAGGCTGATCCTGCACTGGGCAGGGGGTTGGACTAGATGGTCTGCATGGCCTCTTCCAACTCTATGATTCTATGATTCAATGTTTGTACCCATCCTTCCATGCCAATTTTTATTCTGAACATTAGGTTTACAACAACTGGATTAAGCGTTATGTTCAGAATCAAAATTGGCGTGGATGGATGGGTGTAACTCCTTGGTGTAACTCCTTTTGCTAGTCTTCTAATTATTTCTCAGACTTTCACTGGTGGTTATCTGTTGGACTCCCGTGTTTATGACCTTGTATTTTCTCTCAGACTGTGATATGTCTTTCTTCCTAGCGACTCATTGTGATATCACAAATATTCTCACACAGAAAGTGCAACAAAGTATTGTTTATAATTGGGAGGGGGAGAAAAGAGCAAACTAGAAAAGAGAAGTGTCTCTCACATGTTGTTATTCCTGTCCACTTCTACTCATGCTGCTTAGATGCCTGCCTTGCTTCTAAGCAGCCCTATGGACCTGCACATGGAAATGAGCTGATTTCTGAATAAAATCCATTTGACTAAATACCTGTTTCTTACCGCAAATGGGCCAGAGATCTGTCTGCTGTATCCTGTCATCCACAGCCTGACACTGTCTCCATTATTCCCTATGGAAAATCACTGTTTTCATTATTTCCATTGGGCAAGCATGCTTTTCATTATTCCCTATGTTCCCATTATTCCCTATGGGCAATCGCTGTTCCCATTATTCCCTAGGGGCAAGCGTTTTTTCCATTATTACCTATGGACAGTCACTGTCTCCATTATTCTCTATGGACAATCGCTGTTTTCATTATTCTCTATGGGCAATCACTGTCCCTATTATTCCCTATTGGCAGACTTAGTTTTTATTATTCCCCATGGATAATTCTAAATTCTTCCTTAGGGGCAAGCATCATTTCCATTATTCCCTAAGGGAAATCGCTGACTGCATTATTCCGTAAGGTCTATCACTGTTCCCATTGTTCCGTAAGTGTAAGCATACTTTCCCTTATTACCTACGGGGAATCGCTGTACCCATTATGCCCTATGGGCAAGCATGGTTTCCATTTTTTCCTATGGGAAATCACTGTTTCTATTGTGGCCTACAGGTAAGCATGATTTCCATTATTTCCTATGGGTAATCCGTGTCTCTGTTATTCCCTACGGGCAATTACTCATTTCATTATTCTCTATAAGCAAGCATGGTTTTCATTATTCCCTATGTGCAATCGCTGTCTCCATTATTCCCTAAGGGAGATCGCTATCTTCATTATTCTCTATGGGTAAGCATGGTTCCCATTATTCCCTATGGACACGCTTGATTTCCTATGGGCAATCGATGTCCCTATTATTCCCTATAGGCAAGCATGGTTTACATTATTCCCTGTGGCCACTTACTGTTCCCATTATTCCCTATGGACAATCATTGTCTCCATTATTCCCTATAGACAATCGCTGTTTTCATTATTCTATAAGTGCAAGAATGCGTTCCATAATTCTCTGTGGGCAATCGTTGTCTCCATTATTCCCTATGGGCAATCACTGTCTCCCTATGGGCAAGCATGGTTTCCATTGTTCCCTAGGGGAATTGCTGTCTTCATTATTCCCTATGGGAAAGCATTCTTTCCACTATTCCCTATGGGCAATAGATGTCCCCATTGTTGCCTATGGGGAAGCATGTTTCTTTTATTCCCTATGGCTACTTAATGTCCCGATTATTACCTAAGGACAATCGTCATCTCCATTATTCTCTATAGACAATCGCTGTTTTCATTATTCCCTATGGGGAAGAATGCTTTCCATTTTCCCTATGGCTACTTAATGTCACCATTATTACCTATGGACAATCGTTGTCTCCATTAATCCCTATAGACAATCGCTGTTTTCAGTATTCTTTAAGTGCAAGCATGCTTTCCATATTTCTCTGTGGGCAATCTCTGGTTTCATTATTCCCTATGGTCAATCGCTCTCTCCATTATTCCCTATGGACATTCTCTGTTTTCATTATTCACTATGGGGAAGAATGTTTTCAATTTTTTCCTATGAATGGACTCTGTTTCCATTATTCCCTAAGGATAATTGCTGTTCCTGATATTCCCTATGGGCAAGCATGATTTCCATTATTCCCTATGGGTAATCCTTATTTCCATTATTCCGTATGGACAATCGCAATTTAAATTATTCCCTTTTGGCAAGCATTCTTTCTATGATTCCCTAGGGGCAATCGCTGTCTCCATTATTAATTATGGGCAAGCATCATTTCCATTATTCCCTATGGGCTATCCCTGTCTGCATTATGCCCTATGGACAATCACTGTTTTCATTATTCCCTACAGGAAAGCACTCTTTCCAGTTCTCTCAATGGGCAGTCGCTGTCCCCATTATTCCCTAAGGGCAAGCGTAGTGCCCATTATTCCCTATGGACAATCATTGTCTCCATTATTCCTTAGGGGCATACATCATTTCCATTATTCCCTACGGGCAATCACTGCCTTCAATATTCCCTAATGGCTATCGTTGTTCCCCTTATCCCCTAAGGGCAATCATCTTTCTCCGTTATGCCCTATGCTCAAGCCTGGTTTCCATTACTTCCTATGGGCAATCGCTGTCCGATTAATCCACTGTGGGCAATAGCTGTCTCCATTGCCTATGGGCTTGCCTATGGGCAAGCATGGTTTCAATTATTCCCTATGGGCAATCTCTATCTTAATTATTCCCTACAGGAAAGTGTTGTTTTCATTATTCCCTGTGGGCAAGCACGTTTCCTTTATTCCCTATGGCCATTTATTGTCCCCATTATTCCCTGTGGACAATCGCTGTTTATATTATTCCCTATGTGCAACCGCTGTTTTCATTATTCCCTATGGACAAGCATACATTCTATTATTCCCTATGAACAAACGGTTTTCTCATTATTCCCTATAGGCAAGCATGCTTTCCATTATTCACTATGAGCAATCACAGTTCCCATTATTCCCTAAGGGCAATCACTGTTCCAATTATTCCTTGATAGTAATCATGATTTCCATTATTCACTGTGGGCAATCGTCTCCATTGTTCCCTGTGGACAATTGCTGTTTTCATTATTCCCTAAGTGGGCAATCGCACTAATCCCCAATGGCCAATCACTGTTCCCATTATTCCCTAAGGGAAATCGCTGTCTCCATTACTCTCTATGAGTAAGCATGGTTTCCATTATTCCCTAGGGCCAATCGTTGTCCCCATTATTCCATTTGGACAAACTTGGTTTCTATTATTTCTGATGAGCAATCCGTATCTCCATTATTCCCTAAGGGCAATTGCTCTTTTCATTATTCTCTATGGGAAAGCATGCTTTTCATTATTCCCTATGTGCAATCGCTGTCTCCATTATTCCCTAGGGGAATCGCTATCTCCTTATTCTCCATGGGTAAGCATGGTTTCCATTATTCCCTATAGCCTATCGTTGTCCCCATTATTCCATATGGACAAGCGTGGTTTCCATTATTTCCTACAGGCAATCGCTGTTTCTATTATTCCCTAAGGGCAAGCATGGTTACCATTATTCTCTATGGCCACTTTTTGTTCCCATTATTCCCTATGGGCAATCATGGTTTCCTTTATTCCCTATGGCCAATCACAGTTCCCTTAATTCCCCATGGACTATCTCTGTTTTCATTATTCCCTGTGGGCAATCGTCGTCTTTTTCTAATGTTTTTCTTTCTCTTTCTTTCAGCGCTCTCCCTCTCTCTCTCTCTTGCTCTCTATGTATGTATGTATGTATGTATGTATGTATGTATGTATGTATGTATGTATGTATGTATGTATGTATGTATGTATGTAAGTAAGTAAGTAAGTAAGTAAGTAAGTAAGTATGTATACATCTGACAAAGAGAACTGTGATTCTCAAAAGCTTATGCTACAATAAAGTTGGTTAGTCTTAAAGGTGCTACTGGACTCTTTTTGATTTTGCTACTACAGACTAACACAGCTAACTCCTCTGGATCTATGTATGCATCTATCTATCTATCTATCTATCTATCTATCTATCTATCTATCTATCTATCTATCTATCTATCTATCTATCTATCTATCTATCTATCTATCTATCATCTTTTTCATCCGACTTCTTTTCTATTTGAAGTATTTTTCTATTTGCATTCCATTTCTAGCTTTAGCACAGTTGATCTCTTTTCTATCTGTTTCTCTGTATCTGTCTCTTACTGTCCTTGTTACTTTCTGTCTATGTCTGTATCTTTCTATGTCTTTCCTCCACAAGCTATTTGAAGCTATCTCTTTCTATGAATATCTACACCTTCCTATCTCTTTCTATCTCTAGCCATCATTTTCTCTTTCCATATCCATCTCTATTGTTTTCTCTATTTTCATCTATGTGTATATATGTCTACAACTCTTCTCCTAATGTTCTTGTTTTTCTCTCCTTTCTATCAATCCATCATCTTGTTCTATCTTTCCACCACTATCCTTCTGAATCTAGCTTTCACTGTATATCTGCCCTTTCATCTATATGTATCTATGTGTATCTGTCTATTTTAAATGATATTGTTTTTCTCTCCTTTTTATTGATCATTTTATTTATTTTTCTTTGGTCTCTCTAGCTCTAGAAACAGAAAAAGATAGAAATAGAAAGAAACAAATAGATAGTAAGAGAGAGATGCAGAAAAACAGAAAAAGGCTACAGATATCAACTGTGCTAGACCTAGAAACAGAATGTGAATGCTACAAGTAGATCTAGAGTCAGACAGAATGAGATGTCTATAGGTTGAAACAAGGAGAGAAAAACAAAAACATTAGAAAAATATACACATAGATGAAGATAGTTAGAGAAAGGTATATAGAAAACAATATAGATATAGAAAAAGAGAAACTGAAAGCTAGTGATAGAAACAGGAAAGGAAAGATACATAGAAAGAGATCCATGCAGATAGACATAGAAAGACATAGAAAGAAACAGAAATAGAAAGTAATAAATAGTAAGAGACACATACAGAGAAACAGAAAAGGCTACATAGAGATCCACTGAGCTAGAGCTAGAACAGAATGTGAATGCTTTAGGTAGATATAGAGTCAGACAGAACAAGATACATAGACTGACAGAAAGAAAAAGAGAAAAACAAAAACAGTAGGAAAAGATAGATACACATACACAGAGGAAGATAGAGAAAGGTATAGAAAACAATAGAGATAGGTATAGAAAGAGAAAATGAAAGCTAGAGATACAAAAGGACAAATATATATAGAAAGGGATTCAGATTGGTAGTGGTGGGAGGACAAAGAAAAACAGATAGAGAGAAAAAGTAAAAAATAGACAGAAAGAGACAGATACAGAGAAATGACTAGAAAAGGGTACACGTGCATCCACTGTGCTAGAGCTAGAATGCTTCAAATAAATATAGCAACAGAACAAGAGAGACAGACAGACAGACAGACAGACAGACAGACAGAGAAAAACAAAAACATTAGCAAAAGATAGATACACACATAGATGAAGAAAGTTAGAGAAAGGTATATAGAAAACGATAGAGATAAATACACAAAGACAGAAAATGGTCGGTAGAGATAGAAAGAGAGAGGGAAGATCAGATATACATAGAAAGATAGGTAGTGGTAGAAAGATAGAAACAGAAAGAGATAGAAAGTAACATATAAACAGTAAGAGACACAGAGAGCAACAGGTCGAAAAAGCTGCATAGAGATATACTAAGCGAGATCTAAAAACATATAGAATGCGAATACATATAGGTTCAGACAGAACAAGATAGAAATAAATAAATATAGATAGAAATAGAAAGAAGGAAAGAAAATCAAAAACAGAAAAAAACAGATACATAGAGAAGAAAATAGTTAGAGGAAGGTATACAGAAAGTGATAGAGCTAGCTATAGGAGAGAAAATGAAAGCTGGAGATAGAGATAAGAAAGGGTAGATATTCATAGAAAGAGGTAGATTAAGAGAGAGTGGTCGAAAGACACAGTAGGAATCAGAGATAGAAAGTAACAAATAGTACGAAACATATAGACAGAAACAGATAGGAAAAGCCACAGAGAAACTGAGCTAGATCTAGAAACAGATAGCATGCAAATGCAACAAATAGAGGTTTGGCCAGAACAAGATAGAGGCAATTAGATGGCTAGAGTAAAAGAAGCCGAGAAAACCCAAATCAAATACACTTAGATAAACATAGATGAAGATTGTTTGAGAAAAGTATTTAGACAGAGATAGGAAAGGACAAATATTCATAGAAATAGATAGATTCACATAGAGAGTGCTGTCAAATAAATAGAAAAAAATAGATAGAATAACAGACTGTAAGAGACAGATTAGAGAACGTTCGAAATGGCTACACACGGATCCTCTGTGCTAGAGCTAGAAACAAAATGCAACTGCTTCAAATAGTTATACATTCAGAACAAGATTCTACAAGACATTTCTACAAGACAGAAGGAGAGAAAAACAAAAATGTTAGAAAAAGATACATACATACACAAAGAGGAAGATAGAATTTGTAGAATTAAAGTATGTGCAACTATCTTTTTCTAATGTTTTTGTTTTTCTATCATTCTCTCTTGTTCAGTCCGACTCGCCATCTATTTGAATCATTTGCATTCTGTTTCTACCTCTAGCAAAGTTCATCTCTGTTGCCTTTTCTATCTCTCTGTATCTGTCTCTTACTGTCCATTTGTTACTTTCTCTTGTCTTTCTGTTTTTCCACCACTGTCTGAATCTCTCTCTTTCTATGACTAGCTGCCCTTTCCTCTCTTTCTATCGCTAACTATCATTTTCTCTTTTTCTATATCAATATCTTCATCTTTCTAATGTTCTTGTTTTTCTCTCCATTCTATCATTCTATCTTGTTCTGTCCGACTATATCTATTTGAAGCATTCACATTGTTTCTGTCTAGCACAAATGATCTCTATGTAACCTTTTCTATCTCTTTCTTTGTACCTGTCTTTTACTGCCTAGTTGTTTAATTTCTCTCTTCATCTGTTTCTTTCTTTCTACCACTATCTATCTGAATATTTTTCTTTGTGTTTCTGCCCTTTCCTATCTCTTTATATCTCTACATTTCTACATTTCTATATACCTTTCTCTAACTTTCTTCATCTGTGTATCTATCTTTTGCTAATGTTTTTGTTTTTCTGTATCTATCTATCTATCTAGCTTGTTCTGTCCGACTCTATATCCATTTGTAGCATTGGCATTACTCTTTCTTGGTCTATCACAGTAGACTTCAATGTAGCCTTTCTATGTTTCTCTGTCCCTTATTGTCTATTAGTTACTTTCTATGTCTATTTCTTTCTGTCTTTCCACGACCATCAATCTGATTTTATCTCTTTATGAATATCTGCCCTTTCCTACCTCTTTCCCACCTAGCTATCATTGTCTCCCTTGCTATATCTATTGCTATCATTTTCTACCTTTCTCTGTCTTCCTCTGTGTAACTATGTGTTCTTTTCTAATATTTTTCTCTCATTTCTTTCTTTCTATCTATCATCTCTCTCTCACACACACACACACATACACACTATCTATCATCTATTTTGTTAACTGTCTCTATATCTATTTGAAGTGTTTTTGCATTGACAGTGGATCTCTATATATCTTTTCGTTACTTTCTATCTGTTTATTTCTGTCTTTCCACCACTAACTTTCTGAATCTATCTCTTTCTATGTATATCTGCCCATTTCTGTCTCTTTCTATCACTTGCTTTCATTTTATCTCTTTCTATATATATCTGAAAGAATATATAGTTAGAGAAAGGTATACAGAAAGCGATAGAGCAAGATATTGAAGGAGATAAAATGAAAGCTGGAGAAAGAGATAAGAAACGGCAGATATTCATAGAAAGAGGTAGATTAAGCGAAAGAGTGGTCGAAAGACATAGTAAGAATCAAAGTTAGAAAGTAACAAATAGTACAAGACAAAGAAAGAAACAGATAGAAAAAGCCACATAGAGAAACTGAGCTTGATCTAGAAACAGATAGCATGCGAATGAGACAAACAGATAGAGGTTTGGACAGAACAAGATAGAAATAACTAAATAAACAGATAGGTAGCATGAAAGAAGCCGAGAAAAAGAAAATCAGATAGAAAAAGATACACATAGATACACATAGATGAAGATTGTTCGAGAAAAGTATTTAGAGATAGGCAAGGACAAATACTCATAGAAATAGATACACATAGAGAGTGCTGGCAAGTGCTGTTTCTCTGTGCCTGCCTCTTACTGTCCATTTGTTACTTTCTTGCTCTGTATCTTTCTATGCCTTTCCAACGTTATCTGTCTGAATCTTTCTATGTGTATGTGTATATGTGTAAGTGTGTATCTATCTTTTCTAATTTTTTTGTTTTTCTATCTATCTATCTATCTATCTATCTATCTATCTATCTATCTATCTATCTATCTATCTATCTATCTATCTATCTATCTATCTATCTATCTATCATCTCTTACTCTTTATTTGTTACTTTCCATCTCTATTTCTTTCTGTCTTTCCTCCACTATCTATCTGAAGCTCCTCTTTCTGTATATTTCTGCCGTTTCCTATCTCTAGCCATTCTGCTGTTTCTATCTCTAGCCATTATTTTCTTTCTTTCTTTCTGCCTCTATAGTTTTCTCTATAGATCTTCATCTATGTTTATCTATGCGTATCTATCTATTTCTAATGTTTTTGTTTTTCTCTCCTTTCTATTTATCCATCTATCTCTCTTGTCCTGTCCAACTCTATATCTATTTGAAGTATTCTAATTCAGTTTCTAGCTCTAGCACAGTTGACCTCTATGTAGCCTTTTCTATCTGCTTCTCTGTATCTCTCTTACTCTATATTTGTTACTTTCTATCTCTGTATCTTTCTTTCCACCACTATCTGTCTAAATCTATCTTTCTATGAATATCTGTCCTTTCCTATCTCTTTCTATCTCTAGCTATCATTTTCTCTCTTTCTATAACTGTCGTTTTCTACACACCTTTCTCTATTTTCATCTATGTGTACTTGTGTATTAATCTTTTCCCTTTTTTCCCCTCTCCTTCCTATCAGTCTATCCATCCATCTATCTTCTTTTATTTAAAGCGTCCTCATTTCTAGCTCTAGCTCAGTGGATCTCTATGTAGCCTTTTCTATTTGTTTCTTACTGTCTATTCTATCTTTCTACCACTATGTTTCTGAATCTCTTTCTATGTAGATCTGCCCTTTCCTATCTCTTTTTAACATTAGTTTTCATGTTCTCTCTCTCTTTTCTTTATACCACCAATGTGAAGATGTGTAGAAAGCATATGAAATCATTGCTTAGAAAGAAACAGATAAAAAGTAACGAATCAACACTAAGAGACACAGAGAGAAACAGATAGAAAAAGCTGCATAGAGGTATAATGAGCTAGCTTTAGAATATAGAATGCAATATAGAATATAGAATATAGAATGCAAATGCTACAAATAGATATAGGTGCAGACAGACCATGATAGAAATAAATAAACAAAGATTGATAGATAGAAGGAGAGAAAATCCTTCTGGAGATAGAGCTGGAGATAGAGATAAGAAAGGGCAGATATTCATAGAAAGAGGTAGATTAAGAGAGAGAGTGGTTGAAAGACATAGTAAGAATCAGAGATAGAAAGTAACAAATAGTATGAGACAGACAGAAACAGATAGAAAAAGCAACTTAGACAAACTGAGCTAGATCTAGAAACAAATACCATGCCAATGAGACAGATAGAGGTTTGGACAGAACAATATAGAAATAACTAAATAAACTGATAGGTAGCATGAAAGAAGCCGAGAAAAAGAAAATCAGATAGAAAAAGATACACATAGATGAAGATTGTTCGAGAAAAGTATTTAGAAAGAGATAGGCAAGGACAAATACTCATAGAAATAGATTCACATAGAGAGCGCTGGAAAGAAATAGAAAGGAAAAAAATAGACCTAGAATAACCAATAGACTGTAAGAGACAGATACAGAGAAAGTTAGAAACGGCTACACACAGATCCACTGCACTAGAACTAGAAATAAAATGCAAATGCTTCAAATAGATATACAGTCAGAACAAGCTAGATAGATTGATAGAAAGATGGAGAGAAAAACAAAAAATTAGAAAAAGATACACATACATACACAAAGAGGAGGAAGATAGTTAAAGGTATATAGAAAACGAGAGTGAGAGATATAGAAAGGTATGTGTAACTATCTTTTTCTAACGTTTGTTTTTCTTTCATTCTATCTACCTGTATCTTGTTCTGTCCAACTCTACATCTACTTAAAGCGTTCACATTGTTTCTACCTCTAGCAAAGTTCATCTCTATGTAGCTTTTCTCTGTTTCTCTGTGCCTGCCTCTTACTGTCCATTTGTTACTTTCTCTCTCTGTATCTTTCTATGCCTTTCCAACATTATCTGAATCTTTCTATGAATATCTCTTTCTATCTGTAGCTATCATTTTCTCTCTTTCTATGTCTCTATCGTTTTCTACACACCTTTCTCTATTTTCATCTATGTGTACTTGTGTATTAATCTTTTCCCTTTTATCCCCTCTCCTTCCTATCAGTCTATCCATCTATCTATCTTCTTTTTCTGTCTTTCCACCACTAACCTTCTGAATCTCACTTTCCCTTTCATCTATATGTATCTATGTGTATCTGTCTATTTTAAATGATAATGTTTTTCTCTCCTTTATATTGATCAATTTATTTATTTTTCTTCAGTCTGACTCTATATCTATTTGTAGTCTTCACATTCTGTTTCTAGCTCTAGGACAGTTGATAGAAAAAGATAGAAATAGAAACAAATAGACAGTAGGAGACAGATGTAGAGAAACAGAAAGAAAAGGCTAGCTATCTATTGTGGTAGACCTAGAAAAAGAATGCAAATGCTACAAGTAGATATGGAGTCAGACAGAATAAGATGACTAGATAGATTGAAACAAGGAGAGAAAAACAAAAACATTAGAAAAATGTTTCTAGTTAAGACAGTTATGAAGATATTTAGAGAAACGTATATAGAAAAAGAGATAGAAAAAGAGAAACTGAAATAGACAGAGATAGGAAAGGAAAGATACAAAGAAAGAGATAGATGCAGATAGATAGAGATAGAAAGACATAGAAAGAAACAGAAATAGAAATAAATATTAAGAGACACATAAAGATAAACAGAAAAGGCTACATAGAGAGCCACGGAGCTAGAGCTAGAACAGTATGCGAATACTTTAGGTAGATATAGAGTCAGACAGAACAAGATAGATAGACTGACAGAAAGAAGAGAAAAACAAAAACATTAGGAAAAGAGACACATATATACACATAGAGGAAGATAGATAGAGAAAAGTATAGAAAACGATAGAGATAGGTATAGAAAGAGAAAATGAAAGCGAGAGATACAAAAGGGCAAATATACAGATATTATATACAGATATAAAGATATTCAGATTGATAGTGGTGGAAGGACAAAAAAACAGATATAGAAAGTAAAAAATAGACAGAAAGGGACATATACAGAGAAACACATA